>NC_073696.1:277608617-277908617 GCF_029784165.1 Wyeomyia smithii | reverse complement strand
GACGAAAGTTATTGAAACTTTGGGAATTGAAGTTCAAACTGAACTTGGGATTTTATATATTGCCGCAGCATATTTACCATTTCAATGCACACGCGAGCTCAAAAATTATTTTAAAGGTGATTTTGAACTTTTTCTTTATCACATGAATCAGTTTTAAACCCTATGAGCTCTGTTTTTAATTATAACAAGGCTAATTGGGAAAGATACAAAACTCATATTGAGAGAAATTTCAATAATGAGCTAGATTTGCAAAACGAAGTGAATATTGATTCCGCTTGTGAAGCATTAAAATGTGCAATTGTTGATGCCAGGAATTATTCTGTTCCAAAGGCTCAAGTGAAATTTGATTCACCAATAATTGACGAAAATCTTCAACTTCTAATTCGTTTGAAAAATGTCCGCAGACGTCAATATCAACGTTCTCGTGACCCTGTTTTTAAAACTATTTATAAAGATTTACAGAAAGAGATTAAACATAGATTTACTCTTCTGAGAAATCAAAATTTTGAGACTAAAGTTGAAAAATTGAAACCATATTCAAAACCTTTTTGGAAGCTGTCGAAGATTCTTAAGAAACCTTCAAAGCCTATTCCAGTTTTAAAAGATGGTGAACGTTTTCTTGTATCCAATGAACAAAAGGCTCAAAGACTTGCTCAGCAGTTTGAGAGTGTTCGTAACTCAAATTTGAATTTTGTGAGTCCAATTGAAAATGAAGTCACACGTCAATTTGATTTAATTTCTTCCCAGAATTTTTTACCTGCAGAAATAATTGAAACTAACTTGAATGAGATTAAATCAATTATTAAAAATTTCAAAAATATGAAAGCACCAGGTGACGATGGAATCTTTAATATACTAATCAAACATCTCCCTGAGAGAACAATGGAATTTTTAGTAAAAATTTTCAATTGCTGCTTCAAAATTGCATATTTTCCCAAATTATGGAAAAATGCAAAAAATACTCCAATTTTAAAACCGGATAAGAACCCAGCAGAAGTTCCAAGTTATCGACCAATCAGTTTGCTTTCTTCAATAAGTAAACTGTTTGAGAGAATTATTCTTAACACAATGATGTCACACATCAACGAAAATTCAATTTTTGCAAATGAACAGTTTGGATTTCGCCATGGGCATTCCATAACTCATCAATTGCTCCGAGTTACTAATATGATACGAGCTAACAAATCTGAAAGTTATTCCACTGGAGCTGCTCTTTTAGACATAGAAAAAGCATTCGACAGTGTTTGGCATAAAGGTTTGATTGCGGAATTGCAAACTTTTAATTTTCCAATTTTCCTAATCAAAATTTTCGCCATGGGCATTCCACAACTCATCAATTACTCCGAGTTACTAATATGATACGAGCTAACAAATCTGAAAGTTATTCCACTGGAGCTGCTCTTTTAGACATAGAAAAAGCATTGGACAGTGTTTGGCATAAAGGTTTGATTGCGAAATTGCAAACTTTTAATTTTCCAATTTTCCTAATCAAAATTTTAAAAAATTATCTTACTGATCGAACTCTGCAGGTTGTCTATCAGAATTCCAAATCTGATAGATTCCCTGTCAGAGCAGGTGTACCTCAAGGTTCAGTCTTGGGTCCAGTCCTGTACAACATATTCACTTCAGATCTTCCTGATTTGCCTCCAGGATGCACAAAGTCATTGTTCTGCGATGACACAAGCATTTCCGTAAAAGGAAAAAGTCTTCGTGTCATATGCAGTCGATTGCAGAAAAGTTTAGATATTTTTTCTTCCTACTTGCAAAAGTGGAAAATCTCTCCCAATGCTTCTAAAACTCAAATGATAACTTTTCCGCATAAGCCTAGGGCTTCTTTCTTCAAGCCAAACAATAATCACGTTGTCAAGATGAATGGGGTTATTTTAAGTTGGTCAGACAAGGTTAAGTACTTGGGACTAATTTACGATAAAAAACTTATTTTCAAAGAGCACATTGAGAGTATACAAGCCAAGTGCATCAAATATACGAGATGTTTATATCCTCTCATTAACAGGAATTCTAAACTTTGTTTAAAGAACAAACTTTTGATTTACAAACAAATTTTAGTTCAACAAGGAAGAAAACGCTCCAAAGGATTCAGAATAAAATTCTGAAAATGATTTTGAAGCGTCCTCCTTGGTTTGGTACACTCGAATTACATAGACTTACTGGCGTTGAACCATTAGAAGCTATGTCAAATAAAAATATTAACAATTTTCGACAAAAATCGTTGCAATCCTCAATTGCTACGATAAGCTCTCTTTATAGCCAATAAGTTAGCAATTAAGTTAGTTGTAAGTTTACTTCCCCTTATCTGACAAGTAGGTTGATATCCCTACGAACGATAAGTCCTAATTGCGAAAGCAAACAAATTCTAATAATCGAAATTACAAATTTCTAACAGTGTTGAGAAGTCACCATTTGTGATTGGACACACATACTCATTATTTACTAATATTTATCATAAATACTTAAGCTACTAACAAATCCCCCCCATTAAAAAAAGGCAGTTAGGCAATTTTATGATTTTATGATTATCAGGCAACCAGAAGTGGTCATCTGGATTGAAAATTGGGTTTTTGGTCGGATTCTGGCCACTGGGTATAATCCAGGTTTCAAGAACCCATATTGATTGGTATTTGGCCATTCATTGGATGCCTCTCAGAAACGATCAGTAATATCAACTGCGTTAAAGAATTTCAATTTCACTGATAAAATCAATCAAATTAATGTATAAGGCACAACATTTAATTATACATTATTTGAAATCTACTGACTAACGTTGACTTAAAGAATCTAAATACTAATAGGCAGTATATGAGTACAAAACGATACAAACGGTACAAACGATCAAAAACAAAATCGCACCATATATAGTCAAACCTCCATGAGTCGTTGTTCTATGAGTCGATATTTTCCTATACTCGATGATATTTTCAGTCCCTTCGATTTTCCATATAAACTCAATCCTAGTAGTCGATATTTCTATTACTCGACCTTCGCTCGATGGTCCCGCCTGGTAACTTTCAAAGATGGTCGGGTTTGATGTTTTTCAAACCCGTACCCGACCCGAACCCGAATTTTTTTTTTCGGTCAAAGCCCGAACCCGAAACAATTTTATTCTTTCAAACCCGAACCCGACCCGAACCCGAAAATTTTATTTCATTGAAATCCGAACCCGACCCAAACCCGAAATTGTGAAACCCGAACCCGACCCGAACCCGTACCCGACACTTTGAAAAATTTTCAAACCCGAACCCGACCCGAACCCGTCGGGTACGGGTCGGGTTCGGGTTTCGGGTTTCAAAAAACCCAAAACCCGACCATCTCTAGTAACTTTGCTAGTTGTTTGGACTCTATGAGCCGATGTTGTTTTCAAATTACAAGTTCTTTTGACGTGAAAGAGTAAATCTCAATTCGCACTGAGGATGAAGAAAACTAAGAGATGAAGAAATAATGTGCTGACTGTTGTCCTAATATGATAGGCTAGACCGGATTTTTAATGAATTTTCTTAGCGAAACTAGACGAAACAACAAACTCTAGAGCATTAATACCGGAAGCTTGACAGTTAGCAAAAAAAAACTTGCCTCTTAGTAGCTAAATGAATTTATGATCCGAACAAGAAATCATTTAAGAGCAGAGGCGAACCTCTCAAATAAAAACATGCTCACAACTCATTTTAACATCTGCAAATTTTGACACATGATATCAAGAGGTGCTAGATTTATAGTGTTGCAAATTAACGGATGTATAAAAAGCCTTTCTTATAATTATTTTTAACTCTTGCTACCAAAGAAAAAGTTATTTTTACAGGGTATTTTTTTTCTCCAGAACTATCTATAACATTGCCGAAAACAGTATATCAATGAAACATATCATTATTTAATACATTGTGTTTGACATATTTTTAAAATATTTTTCTATAATTGTAATTTAAAACGATCAATAAATATCATAAAATAAAATCTTTATCAATATCAAAAAAATGATTAATATCATGAGTTTAAAACAAAAAAATAGTGTACACAACTCTATGTATTCTATTGTATGATTAATTGACGTCTTTAAAAATTTATTCGATGTCGATGGTCCCTTCGATATCGACTCCTGGAGGTTTCACTGTAGTTGAAAGAATTTAATGTTATTTGCATGTACATGTGTTAATTTATATTCATATCGTCGGTTTCGTGCAACACTGGCATGGCACAACTCAAAAAACATTGTTTCGTGAAAAACGCGCGCGTGAAAAAAATTTACGTCAAAAATTTATTTTTCGATTTTCAAGAAAACTTTGAAGTTTAAGATTACCAATCCTTATTTAACACCTTTGGGTCTATTATGCACATATTACGTGCTCACGTTGTCCAAGTTAAAACCTTATTTTTACTAACTTTATGGAGAAATTTCGATTTGTGCAGCAAAGGCACTTCTACTCATAACTCTGGAATTTTTGTGATTTTCGAAATGGGATTTCGTGTGATGAAACTTAACAGTAATTGGCATCGTTTGCCACGAAAAACTCAAAAATGCAAAATTTTGAGTTGTGCCAGTGTTGCACGAAGCCGATGATATGTTAAATGGTATTTGGTTATTTTAGGCTGTTTTTCACAAACCGGAAGTCGCCATCTTGGATTTCGAAATGATATTTAAGATAATTTCTGGCCTCTGAGCGTCATTCTGGTTGAAGAAACACCCACATTGGGTGTAATTCGATCATTTTCCGCAGTTTCCCAGGAACCGGAAGTCGCCAACCTAGAATCCAAAATGGGGTCTTTGAACGAAGCTGCTGTGTATCATTCTAGATCCGGAGATACTCAGGTTAGACGGAATTCGGCCATTTCTGGCTGTTTTCCAGAAACCACAAGTTGCCATCCTACAATTCATAATGGTGTCTGAAGTCGATTTGTGGCTCCAGTGCATCATTACGATTCCGAAAATACCCCCCTTTTTGGGAGGTATTTGGTCGTTTGCCGCTGTTTTTCCGAAACCGGAAGTCGCCATATTAGAATTCAAAATGGTATCTGTGGTCGAATTTAGCTCCTGTGTATCTTTCTTTATCCGGATATTATTATATTGGGTAAAAATCGTCCATTTTTGGCTGTTTTCCAGAAACCGGAAGTTGCTATCTTACAATCCAAAATGTTGCCTGAGGTCGATTATGGAACATATTTGTTACCACTAAAAACATTTACCTGCCAAATATGGTTCCATTTAGTTGATTAGTTCGCGAGATGTGCAGAAATTTTTGCAGAAACATGTGCTTCCATAAGAGGGAGGGGCGTCGAACCATTATGGACATATTTATTACCCTTTAAAACATCCACATGCCAAATTCGGTTTCATTTGCTTGGTTTGTTCTTGAGTTGTGCAGAAATGTCAATTTCATTTGTATTGGACCTCTCCATACTACAATAGTTCTAAATAATGGACGCAATAGTCGAATTCCACAACAAAAAAAAAACCTTTATCGGGACCGAAAACCCCTACAGACAAATTTTCACGTCGATCGGCTCGGTAGTTTTCGAGCCTATATGTATCAAACAGACCGGACTGCATTTTTATATGTATAGATTACAACATCAATATTTTAGAACCTAAAGAGTGAATATACATTTATTGGATTAAAGCGTTCATGTAAATCTATTTTTACAAATAAAAGTTTGAATGAGAAAGGCTGGGTCTGACCGCTAGGTGGATTAATTTAGGTTTTTTTTCCATAAAACAACTCTAAAAAGGATATCTGAAGTTGTTTGAATGCTAGAGTAAGGCCATATTATCAATTCGACAGCAGTGTGATATTCCTTACTACTTCTGCATTCTGTAATAATGGATAAACAACGTGAAAATAGAGAATTTGTGGTGTAAAAAAGCCTACATTTTCAACTAAGTTAATCATATGACAACATTAATAGCTCAAACCTTGCAGAAATAATTCCCGAAGAGTGCTTGCTCGATGCATTAGGTTCAAAAATTGACTTTTTTTCGACTAAACGCAGTTTATGACGACTGTGATGCAGTTTATTAAGCAAAGCAAAGGTTGGTTCAAACGCAATTAAAATGACATTTATTGTTATTGCTTAGAAAAAGAAATCTTATTGAGAAACTTATCTCTTCAACATTACGTTACTCGCGCCATGACAACAACACAACAATAATTGAAACGAATAATTTGAGATTTGCACTTCAGAATACGCCAAAAGACTCATATTCAATGGATTTCTCGAACGGTTCAATTTTGCAACTTCGATTTATTAAGCTTACCTTAAACCTTAATGACCTTAAAAAAATGCAACACTAGTCAACTGTTTGAAATAAACTTAACAATTGTCAAAAAACGTTTAACTGGTTCAACGACTAGACAATTCCTCTCCACAAGATTCAACCAGAGAAAAATTTCTTTCGAAATAAGTTCGTTTTTTTCCGGAGTCAAAATGGAAGTACTGAACAGTTTGCTACCTTTTTGTATACCCGGCTTCATTCAGTAAAATCAGGACAAATGCTAAAATATGAAAAATAAATCAGGACGCTTCATATGGGTTTCAAAATCAGGACATGTCTTGCTAAATCCCTATTTGTAAGTCATTTCATATGGGTTTTAAAATCAGGACCGGTCTTGCTAAATCCCTATTTGTAAGTCATTTGACATCAATTAAATAAGTTAGATTTTTCCAATGTCATGTGTTCCCCCTTTGGTAGATTTTCTAGGGTCAAAAAATCACAACTTTGAGGCACCCGTAAATTATATCCGATTGAGCTGAAATTTCGCACAAGTTATTTTTATGGGCCAATAAACAAAATGTACAAAATCGGGTTTTGAAATTCAATGATGTATTTCTTCCATGGTAAAAAAATATATTTGGTAAGGTAAGAAACCGCAAACGGTAAGGGAAGGGGTGATTGAAACAGTGTCCCTGACAGAGAAAAAGATTGCAAACAAATTGATATACCTGTGTTTGTATCTCACTTTACATTTTTCGAGTAAATATTTCGAGAAAGCTGCTTAAAATAGGTAGCTCACCCTATATAACATTCGGCCAACCGGGTCTCGGAAAACTTTGTGTTCTTTTATAACGGTTTCTAGCAAATGAATTAATTTGACGACTGTTTTTTTTTTTTTAATTTTTGAATCAATTATGGAACGTCCATTAATTACGTAACTCAAAAATAACTATTTTCGACTTACTCTCCTACTATAAATTTTCAAAATTTTCCGAATGGGTTGCAACGCTTTGTCAGACAGTCCCCCTCCCTTACGACATATCAGGTTTAGATGAGTCATATTTGAAATTAAAAATAAATACTAACAACTTTAATCGAGTCTAAAATTATATATAATCGAGTCTAGTCTACATACAATCGAGTTTGACCTGTATATATATTAGAGTGGGGCGTCATTATTTAGAAAAAATGAAACTTTAATAGAACAAAACCAGAAACAAGTTTTTTGTTCTATTTGGGACCCCTAAATTTATCGAAAGTCGATTGGTATTGTCTCCGCTTGACGCATTGCATTTTTAACTTGTATTTAAATTTATATAGGAAAACCAACTTTTTTGCATTTTCCATTCTAGAAAGTTAAATAATGCTATAGCTGTTCGAAGTTCAGTGTGCCGAATTAAATTCTGAGAACTGCCAGTGTACCGGCGTCAATCAGATTCTCATCAGAAGTAACATCTGCAAAGTGTTGTAGATCTTATCTACGCCTAGAATATTGACTTATTTTTTGTGCTTGATCCAGCTGAGTGTATGAACTCGATACGACAGGTTACTTTTGATGCAAATCTAACTGACGCCGGTGGTGTTGGCAGAAAAAATGAGCTTTCAGCATTAATTTCGACATAGTACTCATCTTTGAACAGTTATAACTTTTTTAGGGACATCCTAGTTATACAGTGTTTCCGGCAAAGTTGTTAAGCATTTAAAATACTATACTTTAGAGCAGCGGTTCTCAACGTTTTTTTGCCCGCGTACCTCTTGGCGACATTTTCCAAATTAATTGTCCCTGGGTTTAATATATTCTCGCAGAGTGCGAAAGAGTCGTGGTAGATCATGTTGTGGTAGTCTAGTTTAGGTTTCAAATTGAAATGTGGTTTGTGTGATTGCTACAGCCATGTTTAAAGAGTAAGTTTGAACAGCAAATGAAGTATTATAAAGAAAAAATACTTTGTCCGCCATTACTAATTTTTCTTTCGCGTAACCCCTGAAGGCTTTCGCGTACCCCTAGGGGTACGCGGACCTCAGGTTGAGAAACGCTGCTTTGAAATAATGTTGCTTTAAAGTAAATTTGGGTGGAATTCAATGGAACTGAAATTTGAACGATATTGCACATAATTTTCAAATAAAATCGTGGTATACGTGAGAAAATTTTGCGTGACGTGTAAAATTCAGCTTTTTTAACTGGGTGGTTCTGGAAAATCGATCACTCTTCACCATCCTGATATGTATGCATCCAAATTCATTATATATTCATTTACATTGCATGTAAAAACAATGCAACAAGCAATGTTACATAGTTTCCAATGCTCCATTTATGCGCATGTAAACAAACGTAAAGTTACGCGAGTTTTTTTTTACTGTGTAGGTACTAATAAATCATATGTTCAATTAATTTTGTTTTGCTGAAAACTTTTGTCAACATATTTTGTAGTTTTTATGTTTTAAATATATTGTGTCTTAAAAATGTTAATTTTTATTTTACGAAAAATAGAATAATACTTAAATTGAAGCAAAATCAACAACATTCGTATAAATTTCTGATCACCTGATTACCGACTTACCGGGTTTCTGAGCACTGTAATTGCAAATGCAATTTGTTTCCGAGTGCTCAGTAAGAATCAATACCGTTGATTTTCGTTAATCTTTCCGGAGTCATTGGAATTTCCACTGCATAAGCCCTTATAATCACATACCTATAGTTTACTATTGAATAACCTACTTTGGGCAAATGCTTAAGCGTTAATAAGTAATCGCGATTTCTACCTGTATCAAAAACAGTTACAACATCAGCAAAAACTCTCAATACCGGTTATATGGAATATCAGTTTTCAATAAAACTTCCTACCAAAAAACTGAGTTATCAAAAGTTTTAAGAACTGTCCTAAAATATCTCATTTGAAAGCCACTGCATTGTTATCAACAAATATTGACAGCCGGTTCTCGCTAATTTACTAAAAATTTAATCCTTCAAAGAACATACATTCACAAAAAGATTTCTCATTGAAGCCAAGTTTAGAGTTTCAAGCGAAGTGAACGTAAATTCACGCTTTCCTTCTTGCGAATTTAGTCAATTTATGATTTGACAGTTTTTCTTCTGTCGTATCAATAGCCAAATAAATATCTTATGTAATCAGGGTTCGAAAGGCAAAACATAATCTTGAGATCCCCGGTTTGGCACCGATCGTGTTCCCGGGAAAATCATCGCAGGATGCCTGATTCAATTACCAGAGCAATTAGAAAAGAAAATTAACAGTAAATTAGATTTCTCGGCTTACGGCGTCCGACTGGTATGGCAAGCCATTTTGTCGCGTTGACTAACTTCTGGCTGGTTCATTCGAGCTTCCTTCCAGTTTCCTTACCGTTGCCGCAGTCGACTGCGCTTTTACCCGGGCATATTATCATTCGACTGAGTAGGCTGCGCCACGATCTGACAAACGATAAAACCGTTCTGCTGGCTGGCTGTATCGACAAAAGGTACGTATTTAAGGCTGAAAAAGTCGAGAGGAGGGGAAATGCGAATGTTGATAACGACACACAATGGGTACTTTATATAAAGGAAAGAGCAGATTGGAATATGATTGGAAACGTTTCTTAATCGGAATCGAGCGAGATTATTCTGCTCCCAGTTCGAAGTACTCGAGGGGTAATTACCATCAGCGTCAAAATCAGCCAGTGCACACTTGCTATATCTCGCCAAACATGTGAAAAGGGCCCATGTGCCATTTGTAAACAAGCCGAATTTTCTCATTTTGTGATTAATACAAGCGTAATCTATCCCTACAAATGAGATTTGTTGATAAAAGAAGTTTTTTTTTAATCAACAAATCTTATTTGTATGGGCAGATTAAGCTTTTATTCGTCAAAAAACCTAAATTAATCCACCTAGCGGTCAGACTCAGCCTTTCTCATTCAAACTTATTATTTGTAAAAATAGATTTACATGAATGCTTAAATCCAATAAAGGGGTTTATTCACTCTTTGGGTTCTTAAATATTAATGTTGTAATTAAAGTATGAAATATGAAATTTGACGTAATGTTAGTGTTTAATAAATAGAGAAATAAAAGAAATGTCTCTTAATTGCGAACAATTTAATCACGAGCGATACCGGGAACGTTCAAATAGTACGATACCACATTTAAATCATGTTGAGACCATATATATAGATCAAAGCAGGTATAGTGTTGAGTAATCTTTGAATTTTTTTTTCTTTCCAAAACTTTTGAACAGCATATCAAATTGTTATGAAGTTTGTTATTTGTAAGTTTGAGAGATAACTCGTTCGTATGACACTAGTTATGTTCAAATAAGTCGTGTAATACTTGAGATAATAGACTTTCGTTGTTTTACAAATTAAAACATAACGGTTGCTTAAGTTTGATTACAATCAAATGAAAAGGGAACGTATAGGGCAGCCAAACTTTGAAATCACGTGTTCAATCATAATTCATCAGTTCACCCTTAACTAGCCCGTTCATCTGATATCACTAAGTTCAAATCGGTTGTGTAGTTTCTGAGATAATGAAGTTTCGTGATTTTCACACTTCGATACATTACAGAAAAGTCCGATTACAGCAAAATTCATGAGGCAGCTAGACCTTTCATTTGATATTGTTTTATGGAAATCGGGTCAACCATCTCTGAGAAAAGTGAGTGGGTGCAAGTTGTCTTCGGAATATGTTTCTTTCCATAGCTGGATTTCACATTTTTAAACATAACAGGCAAAGTAATAAACCGTTTGCAAAAAAAAAATCATTAGAGTCTTATGGGGCAACAAGACCTTCCATATGACACTGATTTAATAAAAATCGGTCCAGCCATCTCTGAGAAACATGAGTGAGATTAAATAGTCTCCAAAACATGTTTCTTTCCATAACTTCTGAATCACATGTTCAATCTTCATGAAATTCAAAAGTTAAGGGTTTTTTAGGTAGCCCGTTCATTTGAAACCAATTTTGTTCAAATCGGTTGTGTAGTATCTGAGATATTGATGTTTCGTGATTTTTACATTTTGATACATAACCTTTAAACTATAAATCAGATTACAATAAAATTCAATAGGGTCTCATAGGGTAACTAGACCTTTCATTTGCAATTAATTTCAATTTTCATCTCTGAGAAAATCGAGTGAGATTGGGACAGCGTTACACACACACACACACACACACACATGCAGAAAATGTTCAGCTCGTCGAACTGAGTCGTGTGATATACGACATTTGGCCCTTTTGAGCACTTTTATACCTTTATTTTTTGCAGTGATTGCTATACCTTTCTAGTAGAAAGGCAAAAAGTGAAATGATAGAAATGACTTTTAATTTCAACTTCAATCCCGAGCAAGGCAGCAAACATTAAAATAGTACAATATCAAATTTTAATGATGTTGAGGTCACATATTTTGATCGTAGCTATAGTTTTAAACAGTCTGCGGGTTAGGTTTCTTTCTATAACTTTCAAACCACATGTTTAAACATTATGTAATTCATTGTTTGAGGGTTTAAAAGCCCATTAATTTGAATTCAACTATGTTCATAACTTCTGAGATATAAGAGTGATTTTTAAATTCTGACACAGCCCCAAAACTAAAAGTTTAATTACAATGATATTCAATAGCAACCTAAACGGACCCTTCATTTGACACCAAGGTAGAAAGAATGGGTAAGACCATTTCTGAGAAAAGTGAGTGCAAATAAAAGGTGCACATACACACGTACACACCCACACACAAACATATACACCTATACATGCATACATGCAGAAAATGCTCGATTCGTAGAACTGAGTCAAGTAGTATATGAGATTCGGCCATTTGTATCACTTTTCTACCTTTTAATTAGCCAGTGATCGCTAAGCGAAAGTCAATATGTTTACTTTCATTATGTGATTTCACATTTTTCTGAACAACGGACAAAGTTACAATCCGATTGCAATGAAATTCAATAGCAACCTATAAGGCAACTAGACCTTTCATTTGACACTAACTTTGTGAAAATCGGTTCAGCCATCTCTGAGAAAAATGAGTGAGTTTAAATAACCTCAGGAAAACTTTTCTTTACATAACTTTTGAACCATATGTTCAATCATAACGAAATTTAAAAGTTAAGGGTTTTGGAGACAGCCCGATCATTTGAAACCAGTTTTATTGAAATCAGTTGTGTGGTTTCTGAGATATTGATGTTTCGTGAGTTTTACATTTTGATACATAACCTCTAAACTAAAAATCCGAGTACAATGAAATTCAATAGCAACCTATGGCGCAACTAGACCTTTCATTTGCAATTAATTTTATGAAAACCGGTCCAGCCATCACTGAGAAAAGTGAGTGAGAAAAAAAGTTGCACATACACACACACACACATACACACATACTTACATACATACAGAAAATGTTCAGTTCGTCGAAAGAGGTCGAGTGGTATATGACATTCGGCCATTGGGACCACTTTTATACCTTTGGTTTTCTCAGTGATTGCTATACCTTTCTAGGAGAAAGGCAAAACGTGAAATTGTGGCTTGTTTACATATGGCACATGGGACCTTTTCACTTGTTTGGCGAGATATAGGTACTGCTTGGTCTCATCTATGCTTATTTTGACTGGTTCCTTGTTCGTTCCGGTTGAGAGCTGACCTTCATCCTGTCCGGACTTTGCTGTGGGATCACTTATGCAAAACATCATAAGCAGGAACGGTCGGATGGAGCGAGCAGAGGTTGAACTCATTTAAAGTTCTCCCGTTGCATACAGCGTCATAATAATGTAGAATGTGACTCCACTACGCTTTGGTTGACAAAGCGTCACAGTATTCCTCTGACGGTGTTTTTAGAAAAGACGGTATCAGAATGTTACCGTATCAATGGGAGCCATTCCATACTACTTCGCACATCGATTCTAATCTACCATTTCCGATCTCGCTGAAACTTTTCAAAGTTGTTCCTTTTTGATATTAACCCTGGAAAGGGAGCATACTTAAATGACGTAGCATTTATGGGGGGGAGGGAGGATATCATCATTTTGTGACAAGCTGTGACAAGGGGGGGGGTTGTAGTAAAATCGACGTAGCATTTTTTGGACTGATTATTTTGCAAGAAAAATGTATACTAGAAATATACTAAAATATTGCACAAAGTTTTGCTGTCGAAGTGTTTATATTTGTGGCTTTCTGAAATCTTAAAGCTTTGCTACATAAACAATCACTTGGATTCCCAAACACACAATCTGTTTTGAAAACAAAAACCGTTGCTTCTTTGTGGCTTTTAGTAGTGAAAATTACCAGAATAGTTTCTATGTTTTCTGCAGACATGGATCATATTAAGTTGTTTAAACACCTTCACTTCTCGTACCAAAACACAAACCATTCGAAGCAGAAGACATTAATCCAAAGCGATCATATAATCATATCATATGATATGCAGTCACGAGTGTATAGGTGGTAAATAAATTGAATTAGACACGGTTTTTTTTTTTCAAGTATTTTTTTGTATATAAGTTATCACTTGTATATTTGCACGTTTTTTCAGGAGCGGTGGGGGGGGGGAGGTTAATCGAATGCTACTTTTTTCCAGGAGGGGTTGCGATTTTGTGACCAAATGCTACGAGGGGGGAGGGACTTAAAAATCATGAAAAAAATTCTACGTAATTTAAGTATGTTCCCAAAGTATTGCATCAAAGTGGTATTTTTCTAAAAGTACAGTTTATCAACAAAAAAATACGTTTGATTTTGAAATATACCAATTATTACTGTAGTAATGGCCGTTTCCCCAAAACGCTTTTTTTGCAGAGGCTTGCGGTGATCCTGATATGGACTCAGCGGGTTAACTGAAATCAAAAAACTCATATTATTTCATTAGCTTAGAAGTGTGCCATCTCTTTGAACGATCGCATTTATGAGTATTTTGTTTTCAGTGCAAATGGGAACGTTTTTCCCAAAAATGTACGTTTTGAGCGCTAAAATTGCATTATAATTTTTTTTGCGGCAAAATGTTACTGTATGTTTCAAAAAGCGGTCGTTCAGGGACCGGCGAATTTAATAACGAAAATTAAAAAAAAAAAAGATGAAGGTAATCGGTTCAGTTTTCCCGCAATCAGGATCACGGCAAAGTCATTTTTTTAAAAAACACCATTCCGAGATAAATGCGTATAAAGTTTCAAGTTTAACTTGAGCGGCCGTGGCGAGGCGCGCTGCAAATCGCTCTAACTTTCTCCTTATTACTCATATCTTCATAAAAACTTGTGAAAATGTTCTCAAGATGTTGTACTTCAAGCAATGCAATAATTTTTTTTTGATTTTTTGGAAACTAAAACGATATATAACCCTTTAAATTGATGCATGAATTTCAAATAATTTAGAACGCAAGTTTTTGTTTTTATTTTCATTTTTTTCATTTTTGGGTGCAGAAGGGGGCCGCAGGGCCAAGTCTCCAGTGCTTAAACACTTTCCATGCTGCACCAGAGGAAAGATTTAGATTTGGCATCGCAGCATAGTAACCCGAGAGGTCATATAAATTCTGCGTTGAAATGCCGTATAGTAAGACAAGGTTGAATATAGTAGATAGTCGAAGAGAACAGTGATAGTAGTTGCAGAAAGGTGCATGAAAAGAAAAAAAAGAATAGTTGTATCTGTGGTTGATGTTAATAAATTTCGTCCACTTGTAATATATGTTAGCTATGTAATATTTGTCCCGTCACATTAAAACTCTTGTCAGATGAAACATTTGATAAATAGTAATAACAATAATAACCTTATTTGCTTTTTAACATACCTGCTGTGCTTCAATTTTTTACTTGCCCTGTTTTATGTCTGTTACCTTTAATCATTTTTCATTGACCTTTGTTTGATTGTATTCCTCAGGGTGATTGCTTGATTCTTCGTTTGTTCTAATTCTTGATTTTTCTCGCATTTGAAAAAAAAGGAAAAATTGGATTAATAATTTGATTTAAACAATGAAAATTAATGTGAATAAACCTGAATTCCGACTGCGCATATATCTAACTACTGGTTGAGTGTTGGCTTTGAGAAAGTATGTAACGCAATCTTTTGCTTACTATACCAATTGCCTTTACTGAGCCCTCTCGGCACCTCAGTAGAAAGCATGTCTTAGTTGTCACAATAGTCAATAAAAACTGCCTAATCCGTAAAAGACGATATCAATCAATCTGACCTTTCATAAAAGTGTCAAATGACTCAAACATTCCACCCATTTATTGGCATTAACATCATACAATTGCGTCTTATTACGGCCGTTGCAATGAAAGAATCTAATGAGCTTTATAGACCTTTACAATCATTTCACAATGGTCATGCAGTATGTCATTAGGTTCCCGGTCAACATTGAATGTAACACAATGTTGCTGTTCTGTAACACAGAAGTAACATTGTTACGTTACAAAGTTATCTAATTGCAACATAACTGTTACTAAAAAAATGGTAACATTGTTATGTAACAGTATTTAATGTAACTGCAATGTAACAAAAATACTTTACTTGTAATGTAACGAAATATCCTTTTGGTAAAGTAATTACCGTTACGTTGCGATTGTTATTATTTATGCACATTTCAAGGTTATCAAAATGTAACGTAACATTTATCTAAATACTAAATATACAGCGGGGGCCTAGTGTGGTTGGTAACGTCTCCGCCAACCACGCTCGACGCCTGGGTTCGAATCCCACCGCCGACATAGGTGTCGATGGTTGTGAGGTGGCGTGATCCACTCACAACCAACCCAACTGGTCTAGATTCAATCCTAGCCGACATCGGGAGATTTTCTGAGGCGAAAAATCTCTGGGATCACGCCTTCCATCGCATGAGGAAGTAAAGCCGTTGCCGCCGGTCCGGTAATAAACGGGTCGTGAGTTAGGGTCCTGGGTGTGGAGTCGCCTCCCTGGGCGTCGGTAATTGGCCACAACAGTGGCGGAACTAGACCGACGGAAAATAAGCGAGAATAAAAAAAAAATTATCTAAATCAATAGTAACATTGTAATGTTGGTGTGTCCCCAATATATAAGGTGTGTGGCTTGCTATATTGCGTGTGTGTATGTTAATGGCGTGTATGCATGTCTGTAGCGCGTGTATGCATATTTATAGCGCGTGTGGCACCGCCACCACTACCGGCACCTGGCGTGTGTGCATGTTTATAGCGCGTGTGGCTAGTGATGCCACATATACAGATTTATCTGCCTCTATACTAGGGAACCTGTATATTAGAGAAATGACAAGACACTCACCGTTAAGGCAACTGACAACATCAAAACGAATAACGGCAATGCAAAATTATACAGATCGCCCGTTTTGATGTTGACAGTTGCCTTAACGGTGAGTGTCTCGGCGTCTCTCTGGTGTATAGGCTGACTAATGTATACAGATTTTTTGCCTATTTTTCATACAGATTTTCTGGAAATAATACAGATTTATGCAGGTTTTTTTGGTTTTCATGGGGTCGTAAATTAAACTCCTTTATATAGTTTTTTTTTCAATTAACGTTTATTTGACACGGCACATTCTTTATATAGTTGAAAAACATAAATTAACTCACATGCGGTGGAGCGTGTCGGAGGTTTTATTATATTCATATGGGGGGCCATCCACATACCATGTGGACAGATTTTTAACGGTTATTACCACCCCCCCCCCCCCCGTGGACAAATGCCCATATTAACTCTTTGTAAGGACCGTGGACAAGCCACAAACCCCCCCCCCCCCCCAAGCATTCAACGTTGTATGTGGATGGCCCCTAACAATATCGCACGCTTAGCCTTGGGGCTAATAGCGGTCTCGATCAACTAGATTAGTTGAGAGAATTCGTTATCGATATTGTTTTCGGCACATTTTGTATGTGTAGGATAAGTACAACGATACACCGTGCCCCAGTGCTGAGTCGAGAAAATTTCCAGCTCGAAAAGATCCTCGACTCGATCGGGAATCGAACCCGATATCACAACCGTGTGGGAGAGCTAGCCGACCGACATCGCTAACCACAGAACCACGGGGATCACTAAATGGTGGATGGCCCCTATGCTACGCATAAACGTGTGCTTGAATGAATCACGGAAAAAATGTTAAGTACATATGAGCAGTTGAGAGCAAAAGTGGCACATGTGCCATTTTTACACTTTTTGGGTTTTTTGCATAAATTGATGCAGAACGCAGTAATGTACTAGTATGTCCGAGAAAAACCGAGATCTGACAACCTAAACCAAAGTTATAGCCAAAACAAGTTTTGGTAAATAACATAATCACCATTTCGTTTAGAGTAAAAGTGGTACATGTCCAGTCTGTGCATGTTAGATGAATTGTAAGTCGAGGATCTTAGGGGCCGTTCAATTATTACGTAAGCAAATAGGGGGGAGGGGGGGTGTGCAATTTTCTTACGCTGTCTTACAGGGGTAGGGGGGTGGGTGTGAATTGATTATCTTACGTAAGAAAAACATTGTTAATACAGCTGTTCAAATAACCATGTTCATGAAAGTGTGGACGGTAAAATTCATAAAAAGAAAATTACGGAAGGACGATTAACTCGAATTAAAACGAAGTACTATAATAAAAATCTATATATAGTAAGATCTAACTAGGGGGAGGGGGGATTTTTTGATACAATCTTACGATGTCTTACAAGGGGGGGAGGGGGAGTTGAAAAAGTGGAAAAATATGCTTACGTAATTATTGAACGGCCCCTTAGGATATAAAATAATCATGTCTTCAGCGAAGTTGGTCAAGTGATTGAGTACTTTCAGATGAAGATCTGTCTGCTTTGGAATGTTCTCACTATGTGGCGCTAGTGCTTCACCTATTTCAGTATCAAATCGTATGCTGTTACCAAATACATATACACTAGCGCCACGAAGAGACAGAATTCCTTAACAAACAGATCAGCATTCAATAGTACTCAATCACTTGGACAACTCTGCTGAAGACATGAATGTTCTATGTCTTCAGATTAGATAGCTATAATGCATCCTTCATGCTCACACTGGACATGTACCATTTTTGCTCTCAACGTTTTCTAGTTGTCATTATTTTTCCCATAGAACAAAAGTGGTACATGTTTTTCCATTGAAGTTTGTGTAAATTTCTCAACCAGAACTCGTTATGTTTTCATGTACCGTCTTTTGAAACCTTTCCAGCAATGATTTAGTGCAGTTATGTTGGAAAAAAATGTTGAAAATAATTTACTATTTAAGTGTTTTCGTTTATCGCGTCTCCTGAAAAATTTACCTAATGGCACATGTACCACTTTTGCTCTTAACGGCTCATATGCAGATTTTATTTTACAGATTTTTTTCAAATTTTACCAAGGTGATAAGATTTTTTGAGCTCCAAAATACAGATGAAAATGTGGCATCACTGCGTGTGGCACCGTCTCCGGCACCGCCAGGTTTGAGAAGCCACCATCATCCAGCGTATGTCTTTGGGCTATATAAGAGACTGTTTCTCCTTAAGCAAAGCAGAGGGACGTATGACCGTTTAGGGTTAAAGTCCCTTCAAAAGAAATCAATCAATCAAACCCCATCAGTTTCATTATTAAACCGTACCGGTTACATACGGACGCTAGGTGTTAGCAACTGAAAGGAGGAATGACAAAATAGTACCGGTCATCTCGGGCCGATTTCACCCGTCATGCTGGTGGCTGTTAGTAGTACATGGCTACTGCAAAATACTGGAATGTCTGGAATTCTGGACGGACTAACCAGTAAACAAGAATAATCGGCAACTGGTACCTTTTGGTGCCTCGAAGTTTTGTAATAGAAGCGTTGCAATTCCCTCTACTATTTGTTTTAATGGAATATAAGAATACGGTACTCAACGTCATGCGGTCGTGTCTTGAATACCACCCTCCTACTATTTTCATATAGAATGTTGCCACACGTAACTTTTCTATACATAATGTATTCATGTCAAATAAATTCATATATATATATATATATATATATATATATATATATATATATATATATATATATATGCATATATATATAGATATATATATATATATATATATATATATATATATATATATATATATATATATATATATATATATATATATATATATATATATATATATATATATATATATATATATATATATATGTATATATATACATATATATAAACATATACGTTTGTTTTATATAAAATATATAATATACATGAAACAAAAGTAGAAAACTATTCTGTAACGATCAAGGTCCAATCGACAAAGAGATTACAAGGTACTGCTGATAAGATTGCTACATTCGATTGCCGCAATAAATCCGGGTCAGAGAAAGTTGCAATTAACGGTGAGACTTACGTTTGTCCGTTTAATCAAATCTACACATGAGCAAAGACTGTGCCTGGTGAATCCATGCGCTACCAAAAAAAACAGTTCATAATTCGATTTGCTGCTTTCAGGTTACCTACATTCATTTTTAAATCGTCCGCCGCCGCCATCGTTGCGATAATGGGTCAAACTGATTAAAAGTTGTACTCACGTTCCGGAATGTTTAAATGAGTGTGACCCGATTAAATTACATATTCGGTTCCACTGGAAAGTGTGCCATTATCAAAGCGCCTCCGAAGCTGCCGATCGCAGTGCGAGCAGGCCGTTCGCGGTACGTTGAACCTAATGGAAGTAACATGTCACTGCAAAACGTGCGTCATCATCACCCCTTCTCCGCTGCGTTTCCATGCAACCATACAAACGACTCATCCATGGTCAACTATAGGCAATGCTTCTAGGGTAAACATTGAGTTTTTCCTCTGCAACCAGATGAGCTTTCCAATGGTGACACACACATCAGCACCGGATCTTTGTTCAGGTAGTTCAGGTAGCAAAATTTGGTAGGAGAGACAGTGAATAAAATGCCGGCCTGCTATGTTTGGCTCAAACGGCTTCTGAATCACCCAGTCCCAGTCCGTTCGTCACTGGCAGTAATGGTGGTGGAAAGGACGCTCTGCGTTGAGATGCACTATCAGCCCCTCACTGGATGCTCGGCTGCGGTGAATGGAAACAATAATAGAAACAAAAACAAAAAAACGCTTCACACTTCTTATCACTATAAGCACTGAGAATTATTGACTGATTTCCACTAGTGTGCAGAACTGGCCAAGAGTTCGGGATAATGTCTGATTTGCTAGCTTAATCCCTACGGCGATCAGTTGGGTGTGAGGCTTCCACTTGGCAGGAGGAATCGTTTTGAAGTTGGTTTCTTGTCCTCTACGAAGCTACCCTGAACTTATATTATTCTAGTTGCTAGTGACCATGCTGTGATTTAGTGTCTTTACTTAAGAATCATTGAAGTGTAAAATATATTATTATAAATTCAATAACTTGCTGCCTCTACCCTACCTTAATTATTTTAATTTCTGTCGTGAAACCGCGAAATCGAAGCTATGTCGATGTGTTTGCGAGGTCTGGGCCATATCCGTGGAGTGATGATTTGGAACCGGAGCCGGTACCAACATTTTGTGAAAAATGGAAGAAATTTTTCTATTGTTGGCAGCTCTGGAGTCAATGCCTATCTGGCTGAACAAGTAAGTTATAATAAAGTTTTAGTAAGAAAGTGTGTAAAAGTTCAATGTCATTTTATATAGCAAACCACAGAATTTAGGTTTCACATCAGGAGATGGGTTTTTTTGAATACAGAAAAAAAATCTGATGATGGTAAATTTAAAACTATTTAAAACAAAAGACTTATTTGGATAATCTATCTTTCATGAGAAAATCAAATCATTTGAACTATTTTTAATGGTATTTCAACAAAAATTGTTTGCAGCAGGTTGCTACAAACCCTTTATTCGCCATTTATGACGCTTAATATAACTTGAAATACTAATTACTCAGAACAATGGTTTTTTAGAGTTTTGTTCGGATTCAGCAGATTGATTTGAATAACTTTACAATAAAAGTAAACTTTTCTAGGTTATTTTTTCTTTAGCACGATTATCATGTAGTCGGCGTACAGACCACATAATAATCGTGCAAAAAAAATAACCTAGAAAGTTTACTTTTATTTTTAACTTATTCCAATCAATCTACTATTTTTTATTGCCATTTTCGTCATTTGATTAAGAGAGTCTCCCCACCAGTAGAAAAAGCTTTTATTTAACTTTTTTCGAGGTGAAAAAAGCGAAACAAATAGCGAATTTCTTTATTTCATCGAGTCAGTGTCAACCTACCACTCGATTAAAGAAACGATATCGATTTACGATCTAAATCCATGTGTTGGTGTGATGATGCGATACTGGATCGAACCCAAATAAATAAAGAAACTTTGTAACAGCAATTAGGTTTCAACTAGGTCACAGAGAATTAAAAAAAACTCGCTGAAGGAAGAAATTTTTCGCATTTATTCGAAGGTAAGCTGAGCAATGAGAAAAAAAAATGCTGGCACAAAAAATAAACAAACAAAATTGCAGATTTATTACTGTGCTCGGGCTGTATTGGCGCGTATGATTGCACAAGCTACTTAAGTGTTTTATATGAAGTTATACTCGTAATGAATACAATCGAAAAACGCAACTATTCCACCACAGCTTTTTGAAAAAATGTGTTTTCAAAATTTGTTATCGCTTTTGATGCAAAAAAAAAGAAACGAAAATGGATCATTTTTGAATAAATATTATTTTTGCTCGGATAGCATAGCATAGCATAGCATAAACAGCTGCACAACTTCGTAGGTGGTGTCAGAACAATACTCTGTTTACGAGAACAAATTACCCTCGTTTGTGAACAGCAACATGAAATTTGGGATCTAATCAAATGTTGCTAAGCAAAGGTCAGATGTCTGCAGAGAATTGTTACCGCCCTGGCCACGTCCTTGCAACTGTTGGGGAACGGAAAAGGAATGTAAGTCCAACATTTGCTTAAGAGAACCACAGAAAACTCTACGTGCCCTCATAAATGTTACGTGAGATGGGAAATTTTAGTAGGAAAGGGAGACCCTGGGATACATCTGATAGATGTTGCGGGTCGATAATTGATTATATTATAGGTATGAATTTTGAGAGCTACGAAGAGCTGAAGCTATTGTGTTTTATTTAGATTAATTGGTATTTTATCAGTTGAATTTTAAGAATTTATACAGCAATTTTACTGTTTTATGTTTTGTGGTTGTGGGTGAATGAATACGTAGAGTTTAGACTCTTGATAATTTAGTTATACGCTTATTTTTATCCACCGGTCTGAGAAAACTTTCATTAGTGGCAAATCAATTTTTAGTCAGCCAACCTAAAGAGGCTTCACCTCTTAGTTGAATATTGTCAAATAAGACCTTCGCGAACAAAGTCCAATGTTCTCCGAAACATAAACCCGGAACTCTAAAAATATGTGCTAAGTGACGCATTCGTATGAACAAGACACCCTCTGTAACAGCAACATGAAATTTGGGATCTAATCAAATGTTGCTAAACAAAGGTCAGATGTCTCCAGAGAATTGTTACCGCCCTGGCCACGTCCTTGCAACTGTTGGGGAACGGAAAAGGAATGTAAGTCCAACATTTGCTTAAGAGAACCACAGAAAACTCTACGTGCCCTCATAAATGTTACGTGAGATGGGAAATTTTAGTAGGAAAGGGAGACCCTGGGATACATCTGATAGATGTTGCGGGTCGATAATTGATTATATTATAGGTATGAATTTTGAGAGCTACGAAGAGCTGAAGCTATTGTGTTTTATTTAGATTAATTGGTATTTTATCAGTTGAATTTTAAGAATTTATACAGCAATTTTACTGTTTTATGTTTTGTGGTTGTGGGTGAATGAATACGTAGAGTTTAGACTCTTGATAATTTAGTTATACGCTTATTTTTATCCACCGGTCTGAGAAAACTTTCATTAGTGGCAAATCAATTTTTAGTCAGCCAGCCTAAAGAGGCTTCACCTCTTAGTTGAATATTGTCAAATAAGACCTTCGCGAACAAAGTCCAATGTTCTCCGAAACATAAACCCGGAACTCTAAAAATATGTGCTAAGTGACGCATTCGTATGAACAAGACACCCTCTGTTTATTTACAAACTTTTTAGTAAATAATTAGTTTATTTTTCCTCAACCCTTAACCAAAAATAGATACTATACAGATCTGTATGAATCTACCTCTACACGTCGATCTTAATATTATTTTTGCTCGGATTTCGACAAATGCGCATGACTATATGCGGATGATCCCTTCCGTATATGAGAATATTTTAAATGTTTGTACAAGTCAATTGAAAGGTCGAAACAACTAATAGTTAACGTTCTACATAAATAGAAGAAAACCAATAATTAAACTGGCAAAAAAGCTTTCCTGATTCGCATTCCGTGAAAACTTTAAAAATATATTCGGAAATGTTTGGACAGTAGATCTTTTTAAAAGTTTTTTTTAGATAAAGTTTTTTTTTCAATTGCTTACATCATTCCACAAAATATTTCGCTTAATTACATTCATTCTGGTGATATTTTTTTAACATTTTTATGAAAATTGCCTCTATTTGTCTAACTAACTATGATTTTAGAACACTTCAAACGACTTTAACAAACTCAACAGTAATTACCAAATATTGTCAATTTCTCTCTTCTTCTTTTTATCTCAGTATTCAAAATTTCAGAGTACTTCAAACGATTTCAACAAACTCAAAAGTAATTATAAGATCTGATCAAATCCGAATGTTCTTGTAATTTTCGCAAACATTGCGCACTTATTAAAAAGGTAAATTAGGAAATATGGGTTAACCTTTTTACAATGTAGGACATTAAAATTGGATTTATTGTTGCTAGTTAGTTTAATATTTAAACGGTGTCGGTTTAAACCTCCACTCCGCACAAAAATCATAACATATAAGTATAACCGCCCAAATGCGCACTCATTATTTTCGAATATCAACTTCACCAAAGGAGCCACGCGGGTTTATTTTGACTAATTTCATCAAATGACGTGTCGATTGTTATTGGTACGTACGTAATTTCCTGTAACTTTTTTTTCTCACTGCAGTAGCGTACACATTTTACCTACCCGTAGCTTGCTTTGTTTGCCTGAGTTAGAATTTCACCGATCACGCAAGCCTTCTGTGTGAATCACATGCAATGGATACATTTATCAAAAACAAGGAAACGGAATAAGCCTACTTAGTCTACACTCTAACTTCAATCGAATAGGGGCAATAAAAGGTTTGCAGAAAGTGCATCCGAGGTCTGGCTATAATTTAGTAGTTGCAGCGAGAGAAAATGTTTGATGATGCAGCAACGACGCCGGGGGATGGTTGGAATTTCATAATGCGTTAGCCCTTCAGGATATACTTGAAGTTAGGCTTGCTTCTATCGATCGACCAGTATCAGTCATTGTGGTCATCGTTCTCCGCCTGAGCTCTGAGCCGTTCTGCCTTTAAGATAACAAATCCGAGCGTTATTTTCCGCCCTCCAATGAATGCCTTCAAACAACTAAAAGTTTTCAAGTGGACCTTTTTCTTGCGGTTGTTTACAAACACCCAGCAATTGCAGTATTGTAGCAAAAACTGCAGTAAACATAACCGGTGCTTGTGCTGACGACACATGAAGTAGCCCCATACAAGGTGATAAGAATCTGATCGATGATAAGAGTCCGGTTCAGACGAAACGTTCGGTATACATATTGCTGTTGTTATTGCTTCTATCTAGTGCCTACTACAGGGGCTTCCGCAATAGGAAATGGACTTTTGCCTTGGACTCATGTGTACACCGCATGCTTGCTGTGATGCTAGAATGGGTGGACAGGGTGATACGTACACAGGTTCAATATTGACAGTGGATGCCTACTTCGATCAAAACAACTCATAATTGGAACTGACGGAACGATACGGTTACCAGTGGCATCAAAAGAGTAAAGGTCGAGTTTATACACGTGATGTTGCTGGTGTCAATCGGCTGGAGCCTGATGAAAATTCAATGTTTGAAAAGCGGTGTTTTACAACGCGATGTTTGGATAATCGTTGATGGATTTCGCATAATAGATTTCCAATTGATGAATTCGAATGTTTGGTGAATGAATAATTTGTCGGCCTGTTTTTGTGTTGTGAGGTCGAAATAATACAAAACACGATTGATTCTATCAATCCACCTGCAAACAAATTGTTGGTTTCCCATCCATGCTAGATCTAATCAGTGAAATTGGCCACGGTAGGAACCGGCTGCTCGCTCTTGGCACCACGAGTAACGGTTGCATCGCCTGTCCGGGTGCCATCAAGGAAAGCAGAGCAAAATATACGGACATAAATGGTGCCGCAGTCAGTCCGACGCTATCGAATCAAATCTGAATTCTATAAGCACACCAAAGCTGGTCGTTCTGTTTTGGTCAATCTGTTGATTGATCCGCACCCGGCAGATAAATAAGACATTTGACATGGAAGAAAACTCGTTACTGTGGCTGCAATCTGTAACAACAATATACTTTCCACGGCACGTGCCTACTTAGCCTTGTACGTGTTGTGCTATAATGCAACCACGTTGCGTCTACTTTAGTGCTGGATTGATTACGTGACGATGCGGAAGCTTTTTGTTCGGTTGAAGTAGGCTCTTATCACGATCCGTTTGTCAGTAGTATATTTAGTAAAGATCCCATCACGAGGGCTTTTTTCTCGATCGATCTGATGTTAACCTCTACAAATGCCAAACATCCCAAACACAACTACAAATTCGTTCTTGAAATGCAATGTAACGCGTTTTGCTATATTCGCTAAGAATTTTTGAATCACATATGAAACCTATATGAGAGAACTAACTTACGTGCCAAACGGTTTCCAATCTTTGGGGATCTGAATGCAAAAAAATCTATACCTTTAGCGATCGTCGTTGCAATTACAGAAATTGCAAAAAATCACATGAGAAAGTACTGCCCGTCGTCACTCGTCCGTGTCATATTTGTTCCTCAGTGACAAGCTACCGCTCCCCGATCGAACGAAAATTCCATTCGCCATACAGTTAGAGGCGTTCATTATAGATGGGAAAAAGTTGCTGCATGTCATAACACTTGTGGGACCTGGGTGACTTGGATTTTGCACAACGACTGTCAAATGAGCGTCTCCCCGTTTTGTTCATTGCTCTGACCTGTCATGTCAGGTCGGCTGATATTCCTCCGATTTGTCCACTGTCTCCACTGTACTGATTGAAAGAAGAAGAAAAGGTACGATGCAACACGGAATAGACCGGTTGATGACATTATTTTTTTGTCGCTTAGCCGCCCGCTCGGTACTGAGCTCAGCTAAATGTTATTAATGGCTTCCAATAAATTTCAAAAGTGCTTCCGGTGGAATTTATCGACGGGCACGGTAGCTCATATGAGCGAGATAAAAAAGAAAAAGGGTGAAATAGGTGCAGAGTGCTTGTAGTAGGATAATAAAAAGTATGTTGGAAAATTATTAACGACATAATGTTCGCTGCACAATTCTCACTCGAAGGACGGCTTTCATGTCGGAATTGTTTTTTTTCTCGAACTTGACTGCAAGCGTGGGTAGAAAAAAAGAGAAAAAAAAACAAGGAAGTTTATAGTTCGTATCATCTGAGATAATAATTGGAAAAAGTGGTTCTTCAGCTGATGACAGATTTACTCTGAAATTATGGTAGTTGTTCAACAGGTCATAGTGGAGTGTTAAACTGCAAATGGAGACCATTTGCGGTGAGAGTTAACATTGTTAACTGTACATAATTCGATAATTCTATAACGTCTTTAACACCATAGTGTTTCGGCATATTGAAAGCGATTTTGTCACCAGTTTCCAATCGAAGTAGAAACACGTAGAATAGAAGTAGAATAGGGTTCCTCGGGCCCTTAGAGTATTGTGCGGGGTCTAGTTGCTGGTTCCGAAGCCGGGCTCAATCGTGTTCTTGCCATTAGGTTTAATGTAGGCGAGAAGGGATGGGAATAGACTGGGCAAAAATGGAAGTCAAGACTTGCCAGGACATCCCGAACTGGAACAGCTCGCTTTACACCTCCGGCCTCAAGTGAAGCTGTTAATTTAGAATTGGCGTCACGGTGAAGAAGACATGAGCAAATAACAAGATCTATGTCGTGATCAGTACTGCAAACCTTCACTGTCATGAAAGAATTTCCAGTTGAAATTGGAATCTTTAAATTTCAACTTCCAACGAACGAGCTGAGAATGAAAGAGACTTTCCGCTTCAATCAGTTGACAGTGATAGCAGCATTTTTGTGATTTCGCACACGCTGTGTTGCTTTAGCAATGTTTATGCGGTTAAGAATGTAGATGCTTACATATTTCATCAACTTCATGCAATGAATTGGTTCAAATCAATTTCAACTTCATGCAATGAATGAATTTCATGCAATGAATTGGCTCAAATCACATAATTTCGATAATAAATAAAACATCTCATATCTTTCAATGACCGGAGACTTTCATTGAAAATTGACGCCGCTGACGCTGACGGTCGTTTCAACTTGAGACAGTGAAAATGCGGTTTTTGTCGAAAATTTGCAGCACTGGTCGTGATAACCTTTACCATGGGCACAGAATCCGTTTTAACCGAGCCCCAACAGATGCGCATCAAATCTATAGTGACTGGACATAAACCGAGACATCACGCAAATGAAATCTCGTCCCACATCCAAACCATTAAAAAAACCGCAGGTACCTCGATATCTTGAGGATGATGAAATGTAACCGTTTTCCCAATTCCTCTTTGAAATGTTTTTCTTGAAAAACGACTTCATTTTATTATTCCCATGGAAAGTGCCTATTTGAAAAGGGGATTTTTTAGGAACCTTCTTTTTAAAAGTTAAATGATATATCTGAAATTGCATTATGTATACAAGGTCTTTATTAGATTCGAGAAATTGGTTCTTTCCATTTACTCTTCAAAAATTACTTCATGCAAATGTCAATCACGGCTGCGTTTCAAATAGTGCAAACGAAAGATCCAATTTTGCACCGGTTTCACCAGCATTACGGCCTAAACTCTAATAACACAATAAAAATCCTGTTTTCCTAATAAATTATTAACCCCTTCTTCAGGGGTTACCCTTTCCTTTTTCCAATCTTTGTTTGAACACCTCCTTTGTACAAATAACGCGTATGCCAAGTTTGATGGAGATCAGTTCAGGCACTCGAAAGTTATGGTGGAACAAACATACTTACACATCTTGATTTTTCTATAAATAGGTTTTTTGATGTTTCCGGATATGGTCGTCGTGCAACCAACTTAACCAAGCGCATTTTTTTTACATTGTGGTATAAAACCAGTGGATGGAAAAATTATCAATTTATGTTTCATGTGTTTGGCGCTTGGTTCGGTTTAACTGCACCATATGATGTTGAGATGCATTGAATTACAATTCGAAGATAGCTAGACAATCATCCTCACATTTTTCTTCAAGGTTTAAAACACTTCCAATGTAGAAAAACAACCATAACCTGGTTAAACTTTCGCAAACCATATTGCATTTTGCAGAGTAAATCCGATTTTCGCAGAATTCCAGAAACCAGAAGTCGCCATCTTGGATTTAAAAACATCAATATCAACATCATGTACATCAACTTCTGGCCTTCAGACATGACCCTCCCCCTATCGAACGCGTCTATAACCACCTTCTGTGCAAAAGAAACTCATATACCAAGTTTGGTGGAAAGTTCAGGCATTTAACAGTTATGCTAGAACATACATACAACCTTACATACAAAAGTTGTCTTCTATATAAACAGATTTTATAGGCAGTTTACTATACATTTATCTTTTTTCAATTTTACTAAACAGGTGAGCAAAGCAAGCCGAGCCTCGGCTAACCGCACTCTGCACTCAATTCACGACCGTACACGAGCAACAATTGCTGAACGCAGCCAGCTTAAGGAAGCTCGCCGAATGGTGGTTAAACTGGGTAGTGCGGTTATTACGCGGGAAGACGAACACGGGCTGGCACTGGGGCGGCTTGCTTCGATCGTCGAACAAGTGGCTGAGTACCATGTCGAGGGTCGGGAATGTATCATGGTGACCAGCGGTGCGGTGGCCTTCGGCAAACAGAGACTAACTCAGGAATTGCTGATGTCAATGTCCATGAGGGAGACTCTTTCACCGACGGATCACACTCGACAGGATGCGGGAACAATGGTCGAACCACGGGCCGCAGCGGCTGTCGGTCAGTCCGGACTGATGTCGCTGTATGACGCGATGTTTGCTCAGTACGGGATCAAGGTGGCGCAGGTGTTGGTAACAGAGCCGGACTTTTATAATGAAGAAACTAGGAAGAATCTTTTTAGTACTTTGTCCGAGTTGATTAGTCTGAACATTGTGCCGATCATCAACACAAACGATGCAGTGATGCCGCCAATGTTTATCGTTGACCAGGAAATTTCCGGGTTGGGAAAAAAGAAAGGCATCAAAATTCGGGATAATGACAGTTTGGCAGCACTGTTGGCAGCTGAGATCCACGCCGACTTGTTGATTTTGATGTCGGATGTCGATGGAATCTACAACAAGCCACCGTGGGAGGACGGTGCACGATTGATGCATACCTATACTACAGCGGACAAGGATTTGATAAAGTTCGGACAGAAATCGAAGGTCGGCACCGGCGGTATGGATTCCAAAGTAACCGCTGCCACGTGGGCTTTGGATCGTGGAGTAAGCGTCGTAATTTGCAATGGAACCCAGGAGAGTGCAATTAAACTAATTTTAACAGGTCGAAAGGTGGGCACGTTCTTCACGGAATCTACGGCGGAAAAGGCCGCTAATGTAGAGCATCTAGCGGAGGATGGTAAGACCTGTGGGTTCTTATTCTAACGCGAAACTTATCGAGTTTTGTCTTGATTTTAGCTCGTACTGGCAGTCGAGTTTTGCAAAATCTATCGGCAAGTGAACGCGCATTGTGCGTTAACACGTTGGCAGATTTGTTGATCTCCAAACAGGCAAAGATCTTGGAAGCAAACGCCAAGGATCTGGACGAAGCCAAAAAGTCCGGTGTAGCAAAACCTCTGCTGTCGCGTTTGTCCCTGACTTCGGCCAAGATTGAAAGTTTAGCGGTTGGTTTGAAGCAAATCGCTGACGACAGTCACAAGGTAATATCAATAAATTTTGCTAGTAATTTTTGAACATAGAACGTTTTTTTTTTCATAGAATGTCGGCCGCGTGATTCGTCGTACAAGACTAGCTGATGGGTTGGAGTTAAAGCAGGTTACCGTTCCGATTGGGGTGTTGCTGGTTATTTTCGAATCGCGGCCGGATTCTTTACCACAGGTCGCAGCCCTTGCAATGGCATCTGGAAACGGTTTGCTGCTTAAGGGTGGTAAAGAAGCTGCCCACAGCAACCGAGCTTTGATGGAATTAGTAAAGGAAGCGCTGACAGTGGTCGGTGGGGCCAAGGCGATCTCATTGGTGTCTACCCGTGAAGAAATCGGCGATCTTCTCTCGATGGATAAGCATATCGATTTGATTATTCCTCGTGGTTCAAGTGAACTGGTTCGAAGCATTCAGGAGAAGTCACAACATATTCCGGTAATGGGGCATGCGGAAGGAATTTGTCATGTTTTCGTCGATAAGGAAGCCAACCTGGATAAGGCGATGAAGATCATTCGGGACGCTAAGTGCGATTACCCAGCTGGTAAGCTACGTGATTTGTCGATTTACCAAAGAGTCTAACAAAAAAAATCTTATTCTAGCATGCAACGCTATGGAAACGTTACTGATTCATGAGGAATTATTAGAAGGGAACTTCTTTGCCGACGTGTGTAACATGCTTAAACGTGAAGGTGTTAAGATCAACTCTGGCCCCAAACTAAATCAGCAGTTGACATTTGGTCCGCCGCAAGCGAAATCTCTGAAGCACGAGTATGGTGCACTTGAGTGCACTATTGAAGTTGTGAGGGACCTGGAGGAAGCTATTGATCACGTGCATACCTACGGAAGCGGTCATACCGATGTCATAGTAACAGAAAACGGTAGGTTGCTTCGATTAAGATAAACATAACCTGGTTTTACACAAAAAAAAAAAACAAAATCTTCACAGAGAAGTCAGCTCGATACTTCCAAAACCACGTGGACAGCGCTTGCGTGTTCCATAATGCAAGCAGCCGATTTGCCGATGGATTCAGGTTCGGTTTGGGGGCGGAAGTTGGCATTTCTACCGCCAGAATCCATGCCAGAGGCCCAGTCGGAGTGGAAGGTTTGCTGACTACTAAATGGATTCTCGATGGAGTGGATCATGCTGCGGCCGACTTCAGCGATGGCTCCCGGAAATGGATACATGAATCACTGCCGCTCAATTGACTCCGGCGCATTAAAGCAATCATCATCGATAGACTCCAACATCTGTAGAAAAAACCCACCCATTTTATTCGTTTCTTTGTTTTGTGTAAATGATGCCTTTTGGCATTTAATCATCGCCTCTTTGTTAGAATAAAGCTCATCACGATAGAATAATTGAAAAGTTACCACACAGTGAAAAGTTTAAACTGAATGCTTAATTGGCAATTTAATCATCATCCCTGATCACCCTGGTGCCCGCTGGTAATCGACGTAACTTCTTCCTACTCTGGCTGGTTACTGTGCATAATAATTATCAATAGCAGACCGGGGTGAGTCGAAAATAAATTAATTTTCCGAATGAATAATCACTTACAATAAATTATACAAAGTGTAAATATATACACTGCAAAAGATACGATCCGGCCAAAGTGTCGCGTTATGCGATTGATCCAATCTACCCAATTCCGGTGCGTCGAGTCAGCGAGTGTGTGTGTGTGTAATTAGTACCTACATCTACATCGAATCTAAAGTAGGTGAACAGTTGGAAAACGCAACAAATGGAAAACTTTAGAGACTTGCGGATGAGTGAGAAGTCATGTCCGCTTTAGTCGATTGGTATGAATTTTTAATCACTAGAAGTGACGCTGCCGGCGCTGGGTTAAATAGTAGCCTGGCCTTCCGAAATGGCTGGTAATTTATTTCAGTGCTCGGGTCTCTCTGACACAACGAGTTTGAGGCCTGAAATGTTTACGCTAATTGCTCTTGGAGGTGATTCTTATCATTTGCATTCACAACTTCGCTTGTCCCCGTGTTAGCTGATGGAAGTGTAGATTGAATTGCCACCGAAGAGATAGAGGGCCGTATTACAAAAGTTGCGACTAGCCATTCGTCTCATTTGAAACGACCATTCGACTTCGGTAATTGGGGACATCACGTTTGTATGCAAACTGCATATACTTAGTAGTTAGCTAATATGAGAAGGATGATAACATTGGTCAATACAGGTGCGTTTCTAAAACTCAAACCAAATAAATGAAAGATTATAGCTATTCAACCATTTCTGTGAATTTTGGTGGCCGTAGCCATTACCGTTTTTCCAGAGATCTAAATGAGTTTCCTCGTAAACATAACGTTAAAGGGATCATTGGATTCAGGAATCGCAGTTTTCCGCCAAGGACTTGTTAAACTTTCACCACAGAACAATATAATTTATGGAAAAGAGAGTGACTAACGAAACCGAATTGCAAGTAGTTGACTAATGTTTTTTTTTTTTAAATTTCAAATATAATATTTTATGAAATTATCTCGTAGAAAACGCTCATTTATTTCAATGCTTCGGCGTTAATTAAATTGTGAATTTAGGGTCACGGTGTCGTCGGTCTCTTTGCAATATTGGTACCGCGAATATTATGAAACTTCTTAAATTATAGTTTTATGCAAAATCCACGCCGTAACTTGATACGTGCTTTAGCAACATGACGCTATCTCCAACGGAACTGAGGAACGTAAACTGACGCCAAGAAGGGAAAGTTTTTGCTATTTCATTAACGGTACTTACCTTCTTCTTTATCGTCTCTGTGAAAGTAATAACACTTTCTGAAAATTTGATCAAATAAATCACAAAGGCCAACAGGGTGAGATTGTTTTTTTATAACGCACTCAAATTAGGTTTCGCAAATTTTTGAGCAGATCGAACGAGGAAGTAGATAGTTGTTTTTTCAATACATGTTGCGTATTTTTTTTAGAAATGTGAAACATAAACAAAGGTAAATGGGAAATTTCCCTTTTTCGGTAAGTAATTATCTCGATCAGAAAGACAAAAAAGTTAGATCTCGTTAGGTGTTAAAATAATAAAAATTATAAATGATGATTCTACTAGTATCAAACCCATATCGAGCTTGAATAATTTTAAAATTATACCTTTATTCATCCGGGTAGAAGAGCATAACAATAGAATTTAAAAGTTCTATCTACACGAGATACAAATGATATATTTTGATTCGATTTTGTATTTTGGAATATGCTTTAATAACATAAATTAATCTAAACGAGATGTGATAACAAGTCCTGACGCGAAAATGTTCTAAACCAAATCTACCAAATATTTCGTATTTAACAGAGCATGTTATTTGTTTGTTGCTGGTTTTCAAAAACCTGTTCTATATGCCATCTTAATTTGTTAGAAAGCTGATACGTTAGAGTTTTATACTAGTAGAATGATTTTTGGTATAATTTCTGTTCTTTTGATAACTAACGGGATCAAATTGAAAGCACTAACAGCTTATGTTACAGTTTTGTTTTGTCTTTCTGATCGGGTAGTGGCTCGGATCGGAAAATTTGGGAGTCAAACCTCATCAGATTTGTCAGGAACATACTTAAATAATCCATCAAATATGACCACGTGATTCAGGCGTGGAAGAGTGAGGGGTTGCATTTTCTCTATTAACACAAAAATGTCTGCTACTAAATATCAAAATCATTTTTTTATTCCAATCAACCTTACACGTGTATGACTAGGTTCAGTCAACCCTACTAATGAGTATGAAACAAACAAATTATCTTACAAACGTAGTATCTATAATTTGTTTACGATGTTTTATTTTTCCATATTCGCGTTCCAGGTGGAGAGGGCGCTCGAGTGGACCGTTCCATACCCAAAACTATATCTCACAGTGTTGTCCTTCGGTTTTTTTGCCTCGCGATGAAAGCAATACTTTTTGGTTTTCTATTAAATTAGTTCAACGATATTTGATTTTTTCGCGACTGGTTTTGTTTGTATTACCCGCTGGCAACAATTCTGTACACGTTTGTTCAAATATAAAATTATTTATAAAAGCTGAATTACCGAGTTTGAATGAGTCTTCAATATGTGTGTGCTGTGTTCTGTACGATTATAAATGTGCAATTGTTTTTACTCATTAAAATTATTTGATTATTTTTCTCTCGAACAAGGTTTGTAGCACCTTTTTTGATTTATGTATACCAATCACGTATTTTCTAACTTCTTTTCTCATTTGCAATTGTTTTGTTTTTTAGTCTAAAAGGTGCTTTTCGGTTTAAATTTTAGACATGTATTATGGCAACAGGTACAATTTAAAAAGTATATTCAAAACAGCAACGATCTATCCCTCTAACAGTGTGCTCTACATGTAAGAGATTCGATTTATTTTTTCCACGAGATCGAAATCGAATTTAATGTGTGCAGTGAGAGTTGGCTTTTGTTTTCTTTACGATTTCGTGTGGAAATACAACAACAACTGGTATCTCTACCATTTCGATATAAGCTTTCATGATTATTTACACCTGTACAGAGACTGCCAACTAGCTCTTCGCACGGTCGACAGCCGTACGATAATACGATATTTGATGTGTTTTTCCAACAATTTCTTTTTTGGGCTCTCGAAAGAAATTGTGGGAAATTGCTTCCAATTATTTGCTATCCTACGATCCTATGTCCCGTTGCGCGAACCTTTTTTTACTATCGGGCCAGTTTCTGGGACTGGCTGTGAATAATGGTAATGCTTTTTTGATGATGGGAAACAGCGCGAACCAAAGATGACTCATCCGGCGGATAGAAAAGAGGAAATTTCAATTTTTCGCCTATTACAAGTGGCTGCTACCGTTTCTGCCTGCTTGGACCCGGTGTGAAACAATGCGGGCGGAAATTAAGAAAGTTTTGATTAATTTCTGTGACTGTCTTTTTTTGGTTGAGGAGATTCCTTTTTTGCGGGTTTCCAGACTAAAGTACACAATCAAGACTCGGATAGCTAGAGGGTGACAGATTTCGGTGCTTGGTTCAATGAGACAAAAGGTGTTGATGCAGTGGATTTTTATTATTATATCGTGTTAAAACTCTTAGAGAAATCTGCACGTCTTACAAAGTGGTACCATTTGTTCTAAATATCAATGATTTTAACATGCCATTGAAATATAAGCGCTAATAATTTAAAGGAAACCGTCCTCTTCAATGTTATGATGGGAGCTTCGTTGCAAATACCTTTAGCTTGAAACATTATCCGGATGCTGTGATTTGGCACAACGCCCAACGATAGTAGACATAACGTTTTACTATCATATAATAATACCGGCCACTAACCACGTTTAAGATGGGCTGAACGATTTCCGTTTTCCGGCCAAGTGCTGCGGAGAGTTCTTCGCTGGGATGGCATGTGGGGGAGTGAGAATACATTGCATTCTAGCACACAACACGTATCAAGTGCCGGTTATCCATCAACTCTCTTAGTAGGCTATGGGGCTCAAAGCTGTTTCCGACAGCAATAACTAGCTAGCGTTGGCCTGCTAGATTATGACGGACATTTTAATTCCAAACGAACATCATCGATAGCGTTTGTGTACTGTCGGTTGTCTAAACGACAGACACGTGGATGATATTGGAATATTTTTTTCCTGTGAGCTTATAATCTCAAAGTCTAGGTTATTATTTTTTTAACATTAAAAAATCTTAGTTCGTATTAAAGGTTCCACACATTCATATTAAAGCGACAGTGTATAATTCTAATACAGTAATAATAGAAGATTTCTCTATCCGTGCATCCAAATGAAATAAAAAAAAATTAAAAACATATGCGTCTAATATGGCAATCGTGCGCCCCCATTCTCATTTGATGCCACTGATGACCGACAACGGGATTCAAGTTAAAAAATGCGCTTCATTAAAACTACTAAAAGGCTCAATATCAATTTCAGAAACAATATACCTGGGCTTGTATTGACTGGTTTGTACAGGTATGTGAGATGTATAACGGGTAAAGAATATCGTTATCTTCCGAGGGACTTATGGAAGATTATCCAAATTGGTTTCCGTTCTTTTTCTGTCTTTAGTTTCGGGAAAATTCCTATTGTTTATTGATACATGCTCAAAAATCCTCCACTTGAGCCGACGTGAGATTTGGATACGCAATGGATGCATGCAATGTTACATTCTGTTCTCTTTCATACGTCTAAATCTTTGCTTATTCGGAAGAATTTCAATTGAAATACAACGGTTTGGTTCGGTCATTTCACGAGAAAAAACAATTCCTCATTTGTTGGGAAAAGACATGTTCTGTAATAGTGTTTCGGTGGTTTACCACTTATAAAGCTTTGGCCCAACCGAAAGTCTTTCGTTATAATTTAACTTTGATGTCATTGTTGGTGTGCATTGTTGCTACCCTTCCTGCTAGGAAAAATAACGAGTAACAACTGGCGCCATCTAATCTTTATCTGACTTATTCACGAAACTCAATTTTTGCGCTTCTTCCTTTGGGATTTTATAAAAGTGCAGCGCATTACTGGCATTTGAAGTTACTGACGGTGCCGCGAGCTTTTCATCCGGATGCAGTCAAGACCTGCTTTGTTATTTGCGAAATAAACAAAACGTGTTTGGTTGCATTGAAACGGAGACACAGGGTTATTTTTTCAGCATACGCTGCATAGACAGGGAAATCAGAGCAGTCTTATATGAGTAATTATGAACCGTTTCGTGAGACTTCCGATGACTGGAGGATGCTGATGTGTGTTTGTTCGTTGAGAATTTCCCTCGATGCGATTGTTCAAAAGTGAAGTTAAGTAAAATTGCTCTTTTGATTGGTGTCCCAAAAGCTAACAGAGCTTGTCACTAGATTGTCAAAAAAACATGCCAATGACACATGGCGAGATACACGTTAGATCACACAAAGTGCTAAGCTCTGTCGAAGTTTTGCCATTCTTGGAGAAGCGTTTTTTCTGTTTGTAAATTTTGATAACCGTGATGTTTCCGCCGGGAGGATATGAATCATAACACAAGGTTGCTACTGATACAGACAGCCAGGGTGTACCTTAGAAGGAGACAATCTGATTTCAGTAGCAGTTTGTGTGAATTCCTTTACTTTTGCCCGGGTTTTATACTAAGGGGAAAATAAATGCTAGTAATAGAATATTCCAAAACGTCTTCTTATGGAAACTTTTGTCGTTACACAGAATCGGTTTCAGTTAATGATGGCATCCGACCGATAAGAAAGAGTTCTCTTTTCCTAGAGTATTGCAGTTGCACATTACCTCTTAGTGCTCAGCATATCGTAAGAAAGCTCACTAGTTGAGCGAACAAAACAGATAGAAAAAATCGAAGCGATTCCAAAAAAACTGTATAAGATTTGAGAGTTACAAGAGAGAAGCTTATTGCCATCATCGTTTGGACCTCAGCAGGCGTCGCGCCCAGTATGTGGGTTGCATCCTGCAATGATAAGAGTCATTCGGAGTCATCGTAGTATGCTTGTTTGTGGTTCTGTTTCAGACAGCAGCAGTTCTGTCGGATAGAGTTGCTTGAGTTTGTTTTCCTAGAAAGTCATCGCCGTGTTTATAGCACCCTGCAGAGGACTCAGTGAAGAAGTAAAAGACATGTGTGACGTCTTTGTTGAGATTTTATTTATAATGAGGACTGCGCTACTTTCCTTTCCTTCTCGTATAGGATCCAATTATGCCGTCGGAAGTCGCAGAGAGTTGAATCATTTGCACTCATTACCGGGCTGCGCTTTGATGTTTCGTAGTAGGGCTGCATGAGTTATCCATGATTTGCTCTATTAATTTTTTATTTTTCCCTCCATATGATAATCGCTTTTAATGAATCCTTTCATATATTGAATCAATTACAGAAATAGGTAGTTTATCTTTCAGATACAAGTACTGTATAATAATACCGTATATTTATTCCAATTTTTAAAGATGAATAAAACGATTTTAGTCAGTCTCCATTTGTTTGACATGATCATTTTCCTATTGGTTTTACAAAGTGACACCAGATGTACATTTTACACACTATTCTCAACCAAATAGCATACAAAATCCTATTTTTAGTTACAACTGATCAAGGAGATCACTGTTCGCAAACATTAAATAGAAAAAAACGATGAATTATCCAAGAAAAGTCCTAAAGGGGTCGTAACACAACCACCATATAGGAAAAAGCCAAAAATCCACTTTTGAGATATTTTAAATTTATGAAAGTACATTCGAAGAAATGCGCGTATATTTGTATTGTTCAATTTTTCCTCCAAAAGTTATTGAGCTACCTGAGGCAAATAGTATATTTAATTTCAACACGCAATAGATAACGGAAACAAGCTGGTGGTTGATAGTAATACTTCCCTCAGTTGTTCATTTTGACTCGCTGCTCTTCAGTCTACAGTTTATTAGTCTAGTGTCAATAGTTCATTTATTTTATGCATTTGAATCACAGTCAACCTTAGTCGAAGTTTTCACTTTTCGAATTGAAAATCGATAAACGTGACAAACGTTGTTTTCAAACTCAAATTACTTATTTTTAGGGATTTCAAACAATGTTTTCTATCTCTTATCGATTCATTTCTTGTTAGTACTTCCGAGGGACGAGAGGTACTATTTTGCTAAGTAGGAGTAGCTATTTGTTTCATCAACTATGCAAACCTTGACCGATCATTGCATTCTCTCGCAAAAAAACCTAAATGAATCCACCTAGCGGTCAAACTCAGCCTTTCTGATTCAAACTTATTATTTGTAAAAATAGATTTACATGAAAGCTTAAATCCACAAAGGTATATTCACTCTTAGGGTTCTAAAATATTGATGTTGCAATTAAAGTATAAAATATGAAATTTGACGTAATGTTAGTGCTTCAGAAATAGCGAAATATAAGAAATGACTCTTAATTTCGAACAATTTATTCAACGAGCGATACCGGGAACGTTTAAATAGTACGATACCACATTTAAATCATGTTGAGGCCATATATATTGATCAAAGCAGCTATAGTGTTGAATAATCTTTAAAATTCTTTTTTTTACGAAACTTTTGAACAGTATATCAAATTTTTATGAAGTTTGTTATTTGTAAGTTTGAGAGATGACTCGTTTGTATGACACTAGTTATGTTCAAATAAGTCGTGTAATACTTGAGATAATAGACTTTCGTTGTTTTACAAATTAAAACAAAACGGTTGCTTAAGTTTGATTACAATCAAATGAAAAGGGAAGGTTTGGGGAGCCAAACTTTGAAACCACGTGTTCAATCATAATTCATCAGTTAACCCTTAACTATCCCGTTCATTCGATATCAATATTGTTCAAATCTGTTGTGTAGTTTATAAGATAATGAAGTTTAGTGATTTTCACACTTCGATACATTACAGATGAAGTTACATTCCGATTACAGCAAAATTCAATAGGGTGTTATGAGGCAGCTAGACCTTTCATTTGATACTGATTCTGTGGAAATCGGGTCAAACATCTCTGAGAAAAGTGAGTTAGCTCAAGTAGTCATCAGAATATGTTTCTTTTCATAGCTGGATTTCACATTTTTAAACATAACAGGAAAAGTAATAATCCGTTCGCAAAAAAAAAAAAACATTTGGGTCTCATGGGGCAACATGACATTCCATATGACACTGATTTTATGAAAATCGGTCCAGCCATCTCTGAGAAACATGAGTGAGATTAAACAGTCTCCAGAACACGTTTCTTTCTGTAACTTCTGAACCATTTGTTCAATCTTCATAAAATCCAAAAGTTGAGGGTTTTTAGGTAGCCCGTTCATTTGAAACCAATTTTGTTCAAATCGGTTGTGTAGTTTCTGAGATAATGATGTTTCGTGATTTTTACATTTAGATACATAACCTCTTAACTAGAAATCAGATTACAATAAAATTCAATAGGGTCTTATAGGGCAACTAGACCTTTCATTTGCAATTGATTTCATTGAAATCGGTCCAGCCATCTCTGAGAAAATCGAGTGAGATTGGGAGAGCGTTACACACACACACATGCAGAGAATGCTCAGCTCGTCGAACTGAGTCGAGTGGTATACGACATTCGGCCCTTTTGAGCACTTTTATACCTTTAGTTATTGCAACAATTGCTATACCTTTCTAGGAGAAAGGCAAAAAGTGATATGATAGAAATGACTTTTAATTTCAACTTCAATCCCGAGCAAGGCCGCAAACATTGAAATAGTACAATATTAAATTTGATTGATGTTGAGGCCACATATTTTGATCGTAGCTATAGTTTTGAACAGTCTGCGGGTTACGTTTCTTTCTATAACTTTCAAACCACATGTTTAAACATTTTTTTTTTTCTTCACCTATCGTTTATTTGACACGGCACAAATACAATTTAATGTTTAACGGCGCCAATAATATCTGATGACTTAAAATCTTTAAGCAAATTTTTTATACTCGTTGCCGACTACGAGCTGAAATTAAGTCTATCTTAAAACTAGCATATATTTTTCAATTATTGTTTTGTAGTTGAATGGTCGTCTGATGATCGTCGAATGGCCATGAATATGCAGCATGTATGGATTTGTTCTGCTAAGCCACGATGTTATGAGCTGGGACAGGGGCTTGTAATCCTCGGGTCCTGGAAGTATTGTGCGGGGTTCAGTTGCTGGTTATGGTTCGTTGTTGTTGTTCGCTGTTGTTCAAGCCAAGTTATCACGAAAGGCCTCGGGTTCTCAGGTCCTGGCGGATTCGTGTGGGGTTCAGTTGATGATTCCAAAATCGAGGTCTATGACGTGTTCTTGCCGTTTTGTTGAATGTGGATGGAAAGGAATGGGACTAGACTGGAGCGTGGATGGATTTCAGGAAAATGTATATAAGGGACATGAAGGGTAGGTCACGACTCGCCAAGACATCACGAACTGGAACAGCTGGTCCTCTACCCTCGGCCCGGAGGGAAGTTATTAATTTAGACCTGGCGTCACGGTGTACAGAGCATGACCAAACAACGTGCTCTATTGCGTGATAACCTTCACCACAGGCACAGATACCACTTTCCCCGAGCCCAATACGACGGAGATGCGTATCAAATCTATAGTGATTGGACATAAGCCGCGACATCACGCAAATGAAATCCCGACCTACATCCAACCCCTTGAACCACGGGCTCGTCGATACCTTGGGGATAATGGAATGTAACCACCTTCCCAGTTCCCCTCTAGTCCAAGAATTTTGCCAACTGATGATCGTATTCTGACGTACAAGTGCGAAAAACTCATTAAAAGCAATTGGTCTTTCATAAATATCACCGTTTGTTGCGCCCACCTTAGCCAAAGAGTCCGCTTTCCATTACCCGGTATCGAGCAGTGAGAAGGGACCCACGCTAAGGTAATCTGAGTAGATTTTTCGGATAAAGCACTCAGATGTTCCCGTATTTTCCCCAGGAAATACGGAGAGTGCTTAACATCTTTCATCGATCGGAGAGCCTCAATGGAACTGAGACTGTCCGTAAAGATGAAATAATGGTCCGTGGGCATTTTTTCGATAATCCCTAGGGTGTACTGAATTGCAGCTAATTCTGCGACGTAAACAGAAGCAGGATTATCGAGCTTATGGGAGACGGTTAAATTGTTATTGAAGATACCGAAGCCAGTGGACCCATCGAGAAGTGATCCGTCAGTGAAGAACATATTGTCGCAGTTGATATTTCGATATTTATTAGGAAAAATTTTGGGGATCTGCTGCACGCGTAAATGATCCGGGATTCCACGAGTTTCTTCTATCATGGATGTATCGAAAAACACAGTAGAATCAGAAGTATTTGATAAGCTGACACGATTTGGAATATTCAATATTTAGTTTTAAATTAGTTTATTTGACACGGCACGATACATTTTCTGTTTTACTGAGCCAAGTACAATTCGTTTTAATTCTACGTTAGCAGGGAAAAGAGGGAGGCCTTTTCTTTATTCTCGCGGCCGACTACGAGCTAGTGGGGATTTAAGGTGAGAGGAGGGGAGATACAATTTTGACTTAAAACTATTTTGGAACTTTGTTTTTCAACTGGTAGAGCAATTGTATTCTTGTTTGTTGTGGGTTCAAAATATTTGTGTAAGCATAGTTGCGGGCTCTTCGTTTCCGTGTCTTCAGCATAGCATATTTGTATCCTTAATCTGACAAATAGACAAAGAAAATTTTAAATTTTAATGTCAGCGTTTTTCAGAAAGCAGTATAACTGTGTCATGTACTGGAGATCACCGCTTCCCAGAATGTCTCTAACGGGTACGTTCGGTTGTTTTCCTCGGGCCCGAAGGGAATCTATAAGCTCGGACCTAACACCACAGTATTCGGTACACGACCAAACAACATGCTCGATGTCATGGTAGCCATCGCCACAAACGCAGTGATTACTGTCTACAAGCCCTATACGAAAGAGATGCGTGTTTAACGTGTAGTGATTGGACATAAGTCTAGACATCACGCGAATGAAGTCCCGACCTACATCCAACCCCTTGAACCATGCTTTCGTCGATACCTTAGGAAAAATGGAATGTAGCCACCGTCCCAGTTCATCTGAGTTCCATGATGATTGCCAACTGTTGAGTGTTCTCTGACGCAAAATGCTATAAAATTCATCATAAGCAATTGGTCTTTCATAAATATCGCCATCAATAGCACCCACCTTAGCTAAAGAGTCAGCCTTTTCGTTACCCGGAATCGAGCAATGAGAAGGGACCCACGCTAAGGTAACCCGGTAATTTTTATCTGTTAAAGCACTTAAAAACCACCGTATTTTCCCCAGGAAATACGGGGTGTGCTTCACAGGCTTCATCGATCGCAGAGCCTCAATGGCACTGAGACTGTCTGTGAAGATGAAGTAGTGGTCTGTGGGTAGGGTTTCGATGATTCCAAGAGAGTACTGAATAGCAGCAAGTTCTGCGACGTACACGGAAGCAGGAGCATCGAGTTTGTAGGAGGCGGTAAAATTTTCGTGGAAAACACCGAAGCCAGTGGACTCATCTAGATTAGATCCGTCAGTGTAAAACCTTTTATCATAACTAACATGTTTGAACTTATTCGAAAAAATCTTAGGGATCTCTTGGGGTCGCAATTGATCCGGGATACCAGAAATGTCTTGTTTCATGGTGGTGTCGAAAAATATAGCATTATTAGAAGTATCTAAAAGTGCGACATTGGAGGAATCGTATGAAGAAGGATTAATATCTTGAGCCATATAGTCAAAATATAAAGTCATAAATCTGGATTGAAATTGAAGGTCGACCAACCTCTCGAAATTTTCAATTACTAATGGGTTCCTAACTGTGCATCGAATTAGCAACCGGTAAGAGAGATTCCAAAAACGATGTTTCAACGGAAGAATACCCGCTAACACTTCAAGACTCATCGTATGGGTCGACTGCATGCAACCCAAGGCAATACGCAAACAACGATATTGTATTCTCTCTAATTTTATAATGTGCGTGTTCGCGGCGGAGCGGAAGCAGAAACAGCCGTACTCAAGAACTGACAATATCGTTGTTTGGTAAAGCCTTAGAAGGTCTCCTGGGTGGGCTCCCCACCAGGTTCCGGTAATCGTACGAAGAAAATTAATCCTCTGTTGGCATTTTCGTGTCAGATACCTAATATGACAAGCCCAGGTGCATTTAGAGTCGAACCAGACCCCGAGATATTTAGCGACTAAAACCTGAGAGATCGTTTTACCCGTTAGTAGGAGCTGCAGCTGAGCTGGGTTATGCTTCCTAGAAAAAACGACCAACTCAGTTTTCTCCGGAGAGAATTCGATACCCAGCTTAAGAGCCCATTCAGACAAATTGTCTAAGGTATCTTGCAATGGTCCTTGCAGATCGCTAGCCTCGCTACCAGTAATGGATACAACGCTATCGTCTGCAAGTTGCCTTAGCGTGCATGAATTTGCAAGACATTCATCGATGTCATTGACGTAAAAATTATATAAGAGAGGACTTAAACATGAGCCCTGGGGAAGGCCCATGTAACTAATTCGGGAAGTTGTCGAATCGCCATGTGAGAAATACATATGCTTTTCTGACAACAGATTGAGCAAAAAGTTATTCAAATTTAGTGAAAGTCCCTGCGAATGAAGTTTCGCGCTTAAAACTTCTACAGAGACAGAGTCAAAAGCCCCCTTAATATCCAAGAACGCAGAAGCCATTTGCTCTTTTCGAGCAAATGCGAGTTGAATTTCAGTAGAAAGCAACGCTAGGCAATCGTTCGTCCCTTTGCCCCGGCGAAAGCCAAATTGAGTATCTGAAAGTAAACCGTTTGTTTCGACCCATTTGTCTAACCGTAAGAGGATCATTTTCTCCATTAATTTCCGGAGGCAAGAGAGCATTGCAATCGGCCTATATGAATTGTGATCAGAGGCAGGTTTCCCGGGTTTCCGAATAGCAATGACTTTTACCTCCCTCCAGTCATGCGGAACAATATTTAGCTCAAGAAACTTGTTGTACAAGTCCAACAAGCGTCTTTTTGCAGAGTCGGGTAGATTCTTCAACAGGTTGAATTTTATTCTATCTAACCCTGGAGCCTTATTGTTGCACGACAGGAGAGCCATTGAAAATTCCAACATCGAAAATGGAGGCTCTTCCGTAGTTACTATAAACGCGTCGCGAAAGGTTTTCTGTTCCGGTACAGAGTCCGGACAGACCTTTTTGGCAAAATCGAGTATCCAGCGATCTGAATACTCCTCACTCTCATTCGAAACGTCACGGTTCCGCATGCGCCTGGCGGTATCCCAAAGAGTGCTCATCGCTGTTTCCCTCGACAACGCGTTTACGAACCGCCGCCAGTACCCGCGTTTTTTCGCCTTTACTAAGCTCTTCATCTGCCTGCCCAGTGCCTCGTACTTTCGTAGTAGGTTGACAGTGCCGTACTCCCGGTAGTCCTTATACGCCGCGGACCTTCGCGCGTACAGCTCAGAGCACTCTTTGTCCCACCATTTGTTGGGAGGGCGTTGTCTAATCGTTACCCCGGGTATCGGTTTCGTCTGAGCTTGCGTCGCGGCGTCGATTATCAAGCCAGCTAAGAACGCGTATTCTTCCTCCGGAGGAAGTTCCTCGTGAGTCTCGATAGATTCCGCTATAATAGACTCATAACGCTTCCAATCAATATTACGTGTAAGGTCGTAGGAAATATTGATTGGGTTCGGGGGAGTTGAACCATTAGCAATTGATATAACGATTGGAAGATGATCACTACCGTGGGGATCGTTGATTACTTTCCACTGGCAATCTAACGCTAGTGATGTCGAGCAGAGGGATAGGTCAAGCACGCTTTCACGTGCCGGAGGATTAGGTACGCGTGTCGCTTCCCCAGTATTCAAAACTGTCATATTGAAGTCGTCGATCAAGTTACAGATTAAAGAAGATCGGTTGTCGTCGTACAGCGACCCCCATAGCGAACAGTGAGAGTTAAAATCTCCCAAAATCAAAAAAGGTGCGGGAAGCAATTCTGCTATATCAAGGAGTTGCTTCTGTTCAATCCGCGCGGATGGGGGAATATATAACGAAACAAGGCAAAGGTCTTTTCCATTCATATTCGTTTGAATGGCAACAACTTCAATATTCGAGATCGAGGGGAGGTCAATTCTGAAAAAAGAATAGCACTTTTTGATCCCTAAAAGTACCCCTCCACCGTGTGAGTCTCGATCTCGACGAATGATGTTAAAATCGTGGAAATTAAGTTGGTCATTTGAATTGAGAAAAGTTTCACAAAGCGCGAACGCATCACAATTGTATGTGTTTATCAAATGTGAAAATAAATCAAATTTGGGGATGATACTTCTGCAGTTCCACTGTAACACAGTGACAAAATTCCTAACCTCTTTCAACGAATTAGTCATCGAAAGATACGATAGCTGAAATGAGGGGCCAAGTTGCTGTGAGTTGCTTCAAAAAGGTTTTCACTGTTGGGAGAAGGGCAAGAAGAATGTTTTGAAGGGGATCTGGTATGTTGAATGTTTTAAATATCCAGTCCACAATATCAGAGAATTTTATGAACCCTGTTTCTTTTATGTCTTCTGATCGAGAAATGGGTGCCCGAGGGGTTTTTGGTGCCCCAGGAAGCGGTGGGTACTCCTGGTTTGATTTGAAATTAAAACCGGGGGGTACTTGCTTCGGTTTTTCTTCACCGCTTCCTTTTTGTGTTGTCTTATTGGTCATTCCGCTAGGGGTTATCTTACGACCTTTACGAGAAAGATTAGGAGAGTTGAGCATTCTCCTCTTCCTAGATCCCTCTGGCAAGGCATAGGAACACCCTTCGACGGGATCGTCAGATGTACCCTCATCGGTTGGCAAAAAGGAAAAGATGTTTCCTGTCGAGGGTGGCTCAGCCCTCTTAAGCATATCTGCAAAAGAGCGCTTTGATCGTTCCTTAAGGGAACGCTTAATTTTTTCCTCGCGCTGTTTGTACGCGGGACATGCCGGAAGGTCATGCCGAGTTCCCTCGCAATAAAGACACTTTTCAGTATCCCCACTGCAAGCGTTCTCAGCATGATTGCCTCCGCACTTGCTACAGCGTGCCTTGTTGCAGCAGTAGGTGGCTGTGTGACCTAACTGCTTACAGTTTTGGCAATGCATGACCCGCGGTACGAACAGGCGTACAGGTAGACGAACCCTGTCCAAGCGGACGTAGTTCGGCAGCGCGGATCCGGCGAATGTTACTCGGAAGGAATCCGAAGGGAGGAATTTCTTCTTCCCTTCTTCGATGGATACTGAATGCAATTGCTTGCAATCCAGTATCTTTACACTTTGCATCAAGGGGTTTTTAAAGCAGCCAACTCCATGACGCAAAATGTCATCGACAGTGAGATTCCCCTCGGTAACCACACCGTCGATTTCTACATCCTTGGCAGGGATGTACACGCGATACTCTCTCGTGAAGAGCTCGTAGCCAGCAATTTCGTTTGCTTGCTTCAAGCTACTCACGACAACTCGCAGTTTGTTCGGCCTCACCTTCGTAATCTCGGTTACGGCCGAAAAATGTTTTGCCAGGTCTTTGCCAATTTGGATAATATTCAATGGCTTCTTTATGGGCCGGAAAAAAACAACGTAGGGACCGCCAGCGGCATCTGGGTAAGCTTTTACCCGTACTTCCGGTACTCTTGGTACAGGACTTGGCAAAGGGGAGGGCACAGGGGAAGGTAGGGGTGTGCTGATGGGAGAAATTTCAATTTCTTCCCCGTTTGTTTCCACCTCCAGGAAAAGTTGCACCTGCATGTCGTCCATTTTGCGGGAGCGTTACGCTCTACCGCACACAAACGATAAATATTCGAATATGGGGGGGGGTTCAAGTAGTTGATGTTAAATTTTAAAAACAATTTTTCAATCTACAATGGATCAAATAAAAAAAAAGACAGTAATACTAATACTAATAACAATAGTAATAATAATAATAATAATAATAATCATAGTAATAGTATTATTAATAACAATAATAATATCAATAATAATATTAATAATAATATTATAACATAGTAATAATATTGATAATAATAGTAAAAATTCTAAAGGTAATACTTCACCGAACGTCTAAGTCACGACCTCACGGCTGATAGTAGGATTAATCGAGCGTCTCCGCAGAACAAACAATGACGATCCAGCTTCGTGTTGAGACACAGTGGCCGTGTCCTACACGCGACCTTGTAGATGCCACTTGTAGTTGACTTCCACTCGCTCGATCGTATGATGGTCCGTGCTGCTAGCGGGGTAACAGCGGTGCGGGAGAATTATTCTTGCTGATATATCAGCTGCGTATCGAATCACTGGCGGGGTAGCCTGCCCCTACCAGTGTGCAGATGTTTCTGCCGATATATAACAGTCTATTGTTATTGCGCAGCACGAGAACTAATCGACAAAAAAACACCCGTACGATAACTCGTGTATTGTTATTTTGCGAACTCAAACGGAGATAAACAATTTGCGTCTAATCGAGACGAAAGCAAAACAACGAATGATTTGGAATATTCGAAGAAGGGTTAATATTTTGGGACATGTGATTGAAATACAATGTCATAAAACGGGTTTGAGAATTAAGTTCGATTAACCTTTCAAAATTTTCAATCACAGGACGGTTCAAAACCTCACATTTGATAAGAATACGAGAAGACAGGCTCCAAAAGCGGTTTTTCAATGGTAGTACTCCAGCTAAGACCTCCAAACTCATCGTATGGGTCGATTGCATGCAACCCAAGGCGATACGCAGACAACGATATTGTATTCGCTCCAGTTTGATCAAATGTGTGTTTGCTGCGGAGCGGAAGCAGAAACACCCGTACTCAATAACAGACAACATCGTTGTTTGGTAAAGCCTTATAAGGTCTCCTGGATGGGCTCCCCACCATTGTCTGGTTATTGTACGAAGAAAATTCACTCTTTGTTGACATTTTTTCATCAGATACCTCACGTGACAACCCCAGGTGCCTTTAGAGTCGAACCAAATACCAAGATATTTGTGTACCAAAACCTGAGAAATCGTTTTACCCATTATTTGTGTTTGAAGCTGAGCAGGTTCATGCTTCCTAGAAAAAACTACTATCTCAGTCTTCTCCGGAGAGAATTCGATACCTAGCTGTAAAGCCCAAGCAGACAAATTGTCCAAGGTATCTTGCAATGGTCCTTGCAAATCGGCAGCTTTGGCCCCTGTAACAGAGATTACACTGTCATCTGCAAGTTGTCTTATCGTACATGAATTTTCCAGACATTCGTCGATGTCATTTACATAAAAGTTGTAAAGAAGGGGGATTAAACATGAGCCCTGGGGAAGACCCATGTAGCTAATTCGAAAAGTTGCCAAATCGCCGTGCGTAAAATGCATGTGCTTTTCGGACAACAAATTGTGCAAAAAATTGTTCAAAATTGGAGAAAATCCTTGTCGGTGAAGTTTACCCGAAAGAATGTCAATAGAAACGGAATCAAAAGCCCCCTTAATGTCCAAGAACGCAGACGCCATTTGTTCTTTGCGAGCATACGCCAGCTGAATATCTGTTGAAAGCAACGCAAGACAATCATTCGTCCCTTTGGCACGGCGGAAGCCAAATTGAGTATCTGATAGTAGACCATTTGATTCGACCCAATGGTCTAAGCGACGGAGTATCATTTTTTCCATCAATTTCCGGATACAGGATAGCATTGCAATCGGCCTATAAGAGTTGTGATCAGAAGCTGGTTTCCCCGGTTTTTGGATGGCGATCACCTTCACCTGCCTCCAATCCTGCGGTACAATGTTTTGCTCCAGGAACTTATTGAATAAGTTCAACAAGCGCCTCTTGGCTTTGCCGGGTAGATTCTTCAACAAGTTGAATTTGATTCTATCTAACCCAGGCGCGTTATTGTTACAGGACAGGAGGGCAACTGAAAATTCTGCCATCGTAAAAGGTGATTCTATCGCGTCGTGGCCCGGAGACGCATCGCGAACAATGTTTTGCTCAGAAACAGAGTCCGGACATACTTTCCTGGCAAAATCAAATATCCACCGACTTGAAGACTCCTCGCTTTCGTTGACCGTTACGCGATTCCGCATTCTCCGGGCTGTGTTCCAAAGAGTGCTCATCGATGTCTCCCTCGACGTCTCGTTCACGAACCGACGCCAATATCCGCGTTTCTTTGCTTTAGCCAAGCTTTTAAGCTTGGTATCAAGCTCCGAATACCGTATATAGTCGCCAGGTATACCTCCCTTCTGGAAGGCCAAAAACGCCTCGGATCTTTGCGTGTAGACATCGAAGTACTCTTGGTCCCACCACGGAGTGGGAGGCCGTTCTTTGATCGTTACGCCGGGATATTTCTTCGTTTGGGCTTGCAACGCTGCGTCGAGAATCAAGCCCGCGAGGAGGTTGTATTCTTCAAGTGGTGGATGATGTTGAATCGACTCGACCGCTTTTGAAATCATTTCCTCGTATAACTTCCAATCGACATTCCGTGTGAGGTCATACGGAATGTCAATTGGTCGCATGCGAGTTGACCCGTTAGTAATTGAAATAAGAATAGGCAAATGGTCGCTTCCGTGTGGATCGAGGATTACCTTCCATGTGCAATCCAACCGTAGCGACGTCGAACATAAGGATAGATCCAAAGCGCTTGGGCGCGCTGGAGGTTTCGGGATACGTGTCATTTCACCGTTGTTCAAAATAGTCATGTCGAAGTCATCGCAAAGGTTATAGATTGAAGAGGAGCGGATTTAAACATTATGAAATTCATTGTTTAAGGGTTTGAAAGCCCATTTATTTGAATTCAACTATGTTCATAGCTTCTGAGATATAAGAGCGTTTTTCACATTCTGACGCAGCGCCAAAACTAAAAGTTTGATTACAATGAAATTCAATAGCAACCTCAGCGGCAAATAGACCCTTCATTTGACACCAAGTTAGAAAGAATCGGTCAGACCATCTCTGAGAAAAGTGAGTGCGAAAGAAAGGTGCACATACACACGTACACACCCACACACAAACATATACACCTATACATGCATATATGCAGAAAATGCTCGATTCGTCGAACTGAGTTGAATAGTATATGACATTCGGCCATTTCAATCATTTTTCTACCCTTTAATTAGCCAGTGATCGTTAGGAGAAAGTCAATATGTTTCCTTTCATTATGTGATTTCACATTTTTATGAACAACGGACAAAGTTACAATCCGGTTGCAATGAAATTCAATAGCAACCTATGGGGCAACTAGACCTTACATTTGACACTAATTTTGTGAAAATCGGTTCAGCCATCACTGAGAAAAATGAGTGAGTTTAAACAACCTCAGGATAACTTTTCTTTACATAAGTTTTGAACCATATGTTCAATCATAACGCAATTCAAAAGTTAAGGGTTCTGGGGACAGACCAATCATTTGAAACCAGTTTTATTGAAATCGGTTGTGTGGTTTCTGAGATATTGATGTTCCGTGATTTTTACATTTTGATACATAACCTCTAAACTAAAAATCCGATTACAATGAAATTAAATAGCAACCTATGACGCAACTAGACCTTTCATTTGCAATTAATTTTATGAAAATCGGTCCAGCTATCTCTGAGAAAAGTGAGTGAGAAAAAAAAGTTGCACATACACACACACATACACACATACACACATGCATATATACAAACAGAAAATGCTCAGTTCGTCGAAAGAAGTCGAGTGGTATATGACATTCGGCCATTGGGACCACTTTTATACCTTCGGTTTTTCCAGTGATTGCTATACCTTTCTAGGAGAAAGGCAAAAATCTGACAGACGCATATTTGAAGTGAAAACATTGATTAATATTATTATTGTGCCAACATGCTAAACCACCTACGAACCGACAAAAAGCACTTGCTTTAAAATGAGGATCAATAATAAATGTTGGTTCATTGATAATAGGCCTGCATCGGATAGACGCCGCCGGTAGAACAAAAGCGTCTGCCTGTACTAGTTCGTGGGAGTATAGGTTGATTTTTCGATTTCGATGCCGCAAACCTGTTCCGAAATTAATTCATTGAAATTTTGCATCAATGCACCGTGCGAATAGGAACTATTATTCATTAAGGAGAATAATGGGCCTAAGTTGAATTTACTTTCTCCGTTTAAGCGCTATCGGAAAACTTGTAAACTGGTTTCATTGCAGGTTAGTTGGCCAGTTTCTTTGTCTTTTTTACCGCAGAGAACAATATTAAATTGGTGCTAGAAAGAAAAACCAAGTGGTTACTGACGGAAACCAGGTTATATCGGTTGGTAGTCTACTTAAATCTTTTAACAGCAAACAATTTTGCCTCCCATACCCAAACGTTATTTATTGATCAGAATGGAAAAGTTATAACGATAATATTGGCGGAGATTGCCAAACGAAAGCGAGAGTGTATCGTCATATTTATTATTCGCGCCTTCGTACTCATGCAAAGTAATTTTGAATCCGCTTATCATTTCGCAAGTGGGTGTAGGTGGTGTTGCCCAACCCTCGCAAGCGTAATATTTCTCTTGGTTTTTTTTCTATGTGGGAAAGTGAAACGTATGTTTCTCCTTCTTCGGTTGAAGCAAAGTGAAGCGAAGGGAAAGGCGGAAACAGTTGATAGAAAGTTTATATCCGCACCGTTGAGTTTCAGAAAAGTGTGCTCGAAAGTGTTTACCTTATAATAAATGTAGATTTCAGACTAAAATACGATGTAAATTCCGTAGCGCATTTGCTGTTTACGCTTTGAAATCAAAGCAACCATTGTGAGAGTACGGTATGTTTATTTTATTTTGTAGGCGAAATTAAGTACGCTTGTGAAATGAAGTTTCTGCGGTTCTCCGAAAGAGCAGCAAAATAACGAAGTACCTATCGGGAGTAAATGATATCGAGTGAAATTATGTGAGGTGGGAAAAAGCTTCAGCAGGTGGTTTGTTTGCCACCTAAAAAGTAAGTGCGTTCGAAATCTCTCATGTATCTGTCACCCTCGAAGCCAGCTGCTTGTTTGTCTTACCGTTGATTGTAAATCTTTCTATGCATGATAGCGCCCGCCTGCTTTTCAAGGTTTGATTCCCAGCAGCCGCTTGAAAGCCCGCCTATAATCTAAATTGAATATTGTGTAAATAATGGGATTTAGAGCAGAGTTGATGTAACCGAGCCATGTGATAAAATTAATTAACTTATTTGTCGGACAGCACGACGGACAGAACGGCAGTATCACGTACATTAGGAAGAATGGCAACCAGCAGACCACAAACACACCCATGATGATGCCAAGCGTCCGAGCCGCCCGTCTCTCCTTCGACAGGGAGATTTTCTGCTTTTCCTCGATAAACTGATTAATGCCGCCGGCTTTCCGGAACGACTGTTTCATCCGCCCTCGGTTGGGCACGGATATAATTGCCTTTTTGTGTGGCTTTTTATCACTAACGCCACCGCTGCCGTTGGTAGTACTGGCGATAGTTGGATTAGTGGCAGCATCCTCGCCATCGGTCGCCACATCCGCCGCCGCCATCGCCGCCGTGGTTCCGTTTGGATCGATGGCCGATTTTATATCACAGTTCACTTTGCCCTCGCAGATTGACGAATTTTCTGCTGGATATTCCGTTACGGAATCTTCATCCCGAAGAGCTAACCGAAGCTGGCTCTCCGCTGCCTGTTTGGCACGTTTGGCCGCTTCTTTGGCTTCTTTTTTTTCCTTGGCCTTCTTCTTTCGTTTCCTCTGGGACCGGTGATCGGTACTACTACTGCTGGTGCTATGATTTGGGTGTTCGTTGTGGTTTGTTTCACTACTAATTGATTCCCGGTCCCGCGGGTGGTTCTGTGCTGTGGCCATTTCCTTATCGCTGGCTACACCAATACTTCTACTGGCCAGTGTGTTTATTTTGGATGCCTGAGCTCTCTCCCGGAGACGACGCCGAGTGGCGATGTAGATTTCGATGTACACAATTGTCATGATGATCAACGGGATGTAAAAGGATCCGAGTGATGAATAGATGACATAGCCCTGATTGCTAGTTAATTGACATGGGAATTCACTGGAGAATTCTTCTGGCCAGTCATTCCAGCCTATCAACGGTGGTGAACTAATGACCAGCGATAGAACCCACACACCGGCAATCAGTGCCAGCACACGTTCTAGGGTTCGTTTTTGGGCATAATTGATCGGATCGGTTATCGCCCAGTATCGATCGAGTGCTATTGCGCAAAGATTAAGAATGGAAGCCGTACAGCAAAGAACGTCCGATGTGAGCCACATTTTACAGACATGGATGCCGAACTCCCATCGACCCAGTATCGAATAGGCCACATTGAAGGGTAGTACGAGTATGGCCACAGTTAGATCGGCAACTGCCAGTGATACGATGAAGAAATTTTGCACTATCCGGAGTGGTTTGTACGTGAACACACTAAGAATGACAAGCACATTACCAACGATGGTGATGATGATGATGAGTGTAAGTATGAGTGCCGTTGCAATCGCTTCCCACTGGGGTACGGCGAGGTCAATTCCGAACATGCTCGGATATAACGTGTCATCCGGACGAGGGCAACCACCGACCGCTCCACCAACTGTCCCACCTCCATCGTCCCCATTTCCTCCCACGGTTCCATTCGTTGTCCCATTACCACCATTGTCGCTGGAGCTTGTAAGGTTGGCCACTGGTATCACTGATACAATTGCCATTCTCTAAACATTATTCGCACTACACAATCACCAGAGTTCAGAAACCAATGGCCAGAAAGCCACTGTTGTCCGGTCGTTGACAACTGTTGACGGAGCACATCAGTACGGTTCCCTCGCAGCAGGCGCAGATTTTGGTTTCTTCGTGTTTATTGACCCGCGTCACATAGTCCGCAATGCATTTGGCGCGTGGATTGTGGGTAGTTGCCCGCGCCGGTGCCAGTGCCCCTTGGTGAAATGGTCTGCAATGACAGAAGCAAACAATGGGAAAATTTATCACTAATGGTCGAGCCTAACAAATACCGCCGAGTTTATATGGGGTTTGTGGGTTTGGTAAAATTTAGAACGGGAACCGTAGGTGGGGGTGACAATAAACTGCAAATATTTGTAACAATTTGAAAGTGTATGTGTACTACTATTGTCATCGCCTTTTGGCATAGCTGATTCGTATTTGCTCCCTGTTGTTAGTGGCCATCCCATTGTTATTTCACTCCTCTGATGTGATATTGAATTTGATTGCAGGGACCTACTCCTAGCAGATTGGAGAACGGGTATGACACACTACTTGTTGCTGATTAATGTATTACTTATGTTAATTATAAAATCAATTACAACTGATTGATGGAATTCGCAAGGGAATTTTAACTTCTTGTAAATACGGTAGATAACAGCAAAAAGAATGCGCCATCATTTGGGTGGCATAAATTTTAATTCTAGCGTTATTAAGATTGAATAGCTTTCGCGAAGTTATGTAGTTTTGTTCTCACCAAGGGTGCAAGGAAAATGACATTTGCAATGAGTAATGTGAGTGTGTGCTATTACCCATGATTCCGCTTAACGAAATTCGAAGGTTCCATTGGCAGCACAATGAGCATGATTAAAGGGGAGTTTTTTCAAACTATGAAACTTTTAACTTGATTTTTGCTCACATAGTTTTAACTTGTTTGTCGTGCATATCCGTACACAAATGTTTTATTTATTTGCACGTTTAAACTCACCTTTAAATAAATGTAAAACAACTGGCATATCATTCGTTTTTCTTAGGCTCAATAAAAAAGACCCGAGGACATTCACAGGTCTAACCACAAAGCACGGTCATGACAAGTATCATCTTAAGAAGGTAGGTAAACTTGATGATAATGTATGTCGCCTTTGCGGCATCGATCGCGAAACATCGGAACACCTACTCTGCTCATGCCGTGTAATAAAACGCGTAGAACCTGTTGCTATTTGGAGCGAAAATCCCGGTGAGGTAAAAAACATTATAAGCAGTGCGTTGCCTAGCTGAGATAAATGTGCAATGAAGCAAGGATATTAACTCGCCAAATAGTGATGAACCTGCTCGTACGTACTTAGCGTGAGCTGGCGCATATCACCAAAGATCAAATAATGGTCGCAGTGGTTCTATTTCCTACAAGAAATTCTGTAAATGTAAGCTCCTTTTTCAACACATCCCCACGGAATGAAATGAATGAATGGAAAAAGACAACGGTATTCACTGCTAGAAAAATTCCTCTAAACTTAAACATATTAGGATTTTTATTAAAATCCAGTCCAAATGGCGAACACAGAATGAAGAAAAAAGTAAGCGATCAACAAGTATTCTCCGAGTTCTTGCACCACTGCAAACATTTTTTTTCTCGGACCCCAGAAGCATTATCCGATCTGGATGGCTTAATTCCGGTCTGGTTCGAAAAAAAACTGACTTTCCGGACCCTACCTGGTCCGAACACTAGTCCTGGTGCAGCCTCGCCGTAAAAGCGAATTCGACGAAAGCAAATAATATTTTAATTCAGATACTTTCGATTTCGAATTCGTTATGATTGCCTGTTTGCAAAAGTAATGTACGAGTAACAGTCAAACGAAGTCATGCTTGGTCAGAATATGGAGCAACCACAATGCAGGCTTTGGATTACCCACCTCTGCAAAATCGAGTCAAGAAATGTTTTATGAAATTGAATTTTTCCTAATTTCCTAGTAGGAAGACATTGCGAATCAGACAGAGTCAGAAAATTGGAAACCTAAACTCTGCTGCCAAAGCCATCGATGGCATGCCGGATATTCGGGTGACGCTTTTTCTTTTGCCTCCGAAATCTTTGCTCTGTAATGTGATGACTGCGAAAGATTGTCATTCGAAGCACCAGAGCAATCGTTGAATAGCTATCCGTCATTCTTCCCAAAGGGGTGTTGAAGATGTGTTTCCCTCCGTTTGTCACCGTATTTCCTTCCGCGAGCTTCTTGGATGGCTCTGTATAAGCATGACTAGGAGGCGGTGACATCGGTTGAACGGATTTCGTCGCTTGGATGGAAGAAAAAAAAGTTTCTTTTTGTTCTGAAGGCGCCTTTCGCGCACTGGATTCTTCTATCTTCAATGAAAACATCTAGAAGAACTGGATCAAAGTGATGACATTGGCGAAAAGGCAATTCCTTCCTTGTTTACTTTTCTAGAGAACGTTTTTCAGGCTATTTTTTCAACAATTTCTCCTCCTGATGGCATCTCGGGAAATTACAATTTGAGAATTTCGGAAAGCTTTTTCCGTTAGCAAACACTGATGCTGTCCTGAGGCGAAAAACAAACTATTAAAAAAATGGAGCCTATTTGTCACTTTCGCTTTCTATTAGTAGTGCTTATAGAAAAATTCCACAAAAAAACCACTTTGCATTGTTTCATTGGAGATAAATCACCCCCGGAATGGCGCATTCCTACTTATAATTTCATTAAAATGGCATTCGGCCTCGCACCTGCTCCTAGGTTGCCAGGGAATGTGCACTCGAGACCTTGTTGGTTCGGGAAAAAATGGCAACCCGTGGCATGGGTTTTCAAATAGTCACGTTCTCGTGGTTTCAATTTCATCGTAGTAAAAGAGAAAAATAAAAAAACGGGTTGCTGTGCCATCCCTGCTAAACATCGTTTCATCGAAAGGCCGCCATGGCTACCTTGACTGTTTGTTAAAGTTGGCAACATATCAGTGGGAAACGTTGCTCAGTATTGCGCTTAAATTGCCGCTGCACATTGTTATCAGTGTTTGTACGGTACTGAAAGTTAGCGGATGGGTGAAAATTATGCAAGTAGCCATTTCAGAACAGTCATGTTTTGAATTTTTTCTCTGATCCAACTTGACAACGAAATCAAAACAATGTTGCATGTTTACAACTCGTGAATAGGGTTGCCCAATAATCTCAGAACAGTTTTGTTTTGAATTATTTTCGCTGATAAAACCTAACAAAGGAATAAAAAAAAATAGAAAAATGATAAATGGTTTACTCTTTCTGAATAGTTTTTATAAACATTTTTTGGTTCAGAAAATTTGAGCTGAGGCTACGTGACAACCCTGTCCGTGATAGTAACTGTCATACTGTGACTAGCAAACATCAACGTTCAAAGGCGTTTGAAGTTTGTTTCATTGTTAAACTGAGCGTAAAAACTTTATGCTGAACAATTTCCAGTCTACTTTCTGCAACCAAATCACATAGCGAGATTTTTATTCAATTTACATTCCCATGATGTTTCTTATGCTCTTCTACGTTAAACGTTGGATGCTTTCGGGAGTAGACAATCTCTGTCATAAATTATTTGATAACTTTCATGCGAATTTTATTGTATTCGACATTGCTAAAATATAAATCCAGATGGTTGTATTCTAGATGTATGTTGTCGTCTTTTGTTTTATAAAAAAGCGGAACGAGGTATTTTTTGAGGTTTGAAATTGAAAAACGTTGTAGTATACTGCCGTGAGATGACATTGTGACGTAGATCCAAGTGATCAGTTTTTCAGTACGGCCCAAAAACGAAAGAATTCTTCGTCACTTTTGTATGGAAATGTGTGCCAACGTCACTTTGTTTTTTTGATCGTATGTAACGTACGAATAAGTAACAACGAAAAGGAAGATACCAAAAGATAGGTCTTCGAATAATGAACAAATTGGCATGAAAAACTCATATTCGAGAAAGTGGCACTTACGTCACTTTGTCATCTCACGGCAGTATAGAACATTCGTTTTTCACCAGAAAGTGAAATAGTGAACCTAATGTTATGATACGATAAAATTGCGATAAAAAAGAAGTTCGTGGCAAACAGTGCGTTCAACCGTACCTAGCAAGGAATGCTGTTGCTATATTGGTCTGCTTATAATTTTGGTGATCTAATTTTTTTTTTCTTTTTCGTGAAGGTTTTGGTAGTGAATTTACCCGCAGCTTGGTTTGTGAAACTGTAAGGGACTACTAGTAGAAAAAAAATAAAAACAAATTCTGACGCTCAAAACTACACCAGCCAGTTGTGTGTGTTTAAATTTCTTAGGTTCTTTAGTAAGGGGGTTAGGGTCATAATGTACCATAAGGCGAAATCAACATCCCTGCGAAACTACGCATTTTATAACATATTATGGTATGTGGAGCACTTTTGTAGTTACTACAGTTACTCTTCTTGTATAACAAAAATTATTTGTCTTTTCAAAATAGAGAAATATATTTAAAAAAAAAAGTTGCTGATTAATGTATTACTTATGTTAATTATAAAATCAATTACAACTGATTGATGGAATTCGCAAGGGAATTTTAACTTCTTGTAAATACGGTAGATAACAGCAAAAAGAATGCGCCATCATTTGGGTGGCATAAATTTTAATTCTAGCGTTATTAAGATTGAATAGCTTTCGCGAAGTTATGTAGTTTTGTTCTCACCAAGGGTGCAAGGAAAATGACATTTGCAATGAGTAATGTGAGTGTGTGCTATTACCCATGATTCCGCTTAACGAAATTCGAAGGTTCCATTGGCAGCACAATGAGCATGATTAAAGGGGAGTTTTTTCAAACTATGAAACTTTTAACTTGATTTTTGCTCACATAGTTTTAACTTGTTTGTCGTGCATATCCGTACACAAATGTTTTATTTATTTGCACGTTTAAACTCACCTTTAAATAAATGTAAAACAACTGGCATATCATTCGTTTTTCTTAGGCTCAATAAAAAAGACCCGAGGACATTCACAGGTCTAACCACAAAGCACGGTCATGACAAGTATCATCTTAAGAAGGTAGGTAAACTTGATGATAATGTATGTCGCCTTTGCGGCATCGATCGCGAAACATCGGAACACCTACTCTGCTCATGCCGTGTAATAAAACGCGTAGAACCTGTTGCTATTTGGAGCGAAAATCCCGGTGAGGTAAAAAACATTATAAGCAGTGCGTTGCCTAGCTGAGATAAATGTGCAATGAAGCAAGGATATTAACTCGCCAAATAGTGATGAACCTGCTCGTACGTACTTAGCGTGAGCTGGCGCATATCACCAAAGATCAAATAATGGTCGCAGTGGTTCTATTTCCTACAAGAAATTCTGTAAATGTAAGCTCCTTTTTCAACACATCCCCACGGAATGAAATGAATGAATGGAAAAAGACAACGGTATTCACTGCTAGAAAAATTCCTCTAAACTTAAACATATTAGGATTTTTATTAAAATCCAGTCCAAATGGCGAACACAGAATGAAGAAAAAAGTAAGCGATCAACAAGTATTCTCCGAGTTCTTGCACCACTGCAAACATTTTTTTTCTCGGACCCCAGAAGCATTATCCGATCTGGATGGCTTAATTCCGGTCTGGTTCGAAAAAAAACTGACTTTCCGGACCCTACCTGGTCCGAACACTAGTCCTGGTGCAGCCTCGCCGTAAAAGCGAATTCGACGAAAGCAAATAATATTTTAATTCAGATACTTTCGATTTCGAATTCGTTATGATTGCCTGTTTGCAAAAGTAATGTACGAGTAACAGTCAAACGAAGTCATGCTTGGTCAGAATATGGAGCAACCACAATGCAGGCTTTGGATTACCCACCTCTGCAAAATCGAGTCAAGAAATGTTTTATGAAATTGAATTTTTCCTAATTTCCTAGTAGGAAGACATTGCGAATCAGACAGAGTCAGAAAATTGGAAACCTAAACTCTGCTGCCAAAGCCATCGATGGCATGCCGGATATTCGGGTGACGCTTTTTCTTTTGCCTCCGAAATCTTTGCTCTGTAATGTGATGACTGCGAAAGATTGTCATTCGAAGCACCAGAGCAATCGTTGAATAGCTATCCGTCATTCTTCCCAAAGGGGTGTTGAAGATGTGTTTCCCTCCGTTTGTCACCGTATTTCCTTCCGCGAGCTTCTTGGATGGCTCTGTATAAGCATGACTAGGAGGCGGTGACATCGGTTGAACGGATTTCGTCGCTTGGATGGAAGAAAAAAAAGTTTCTTTTTGTTCTGAAGGCGCCTTTCGCGCACTGGATTCTTCTATCTTCAATGAAAACATCTAGAAGAACTGGATCAAAGTGATGACATTGGCGAAAAGGCAATTCCTTCCTTGTTTACTTTTCTAGAGAACGTTTTTCAGGCTATTTTTTCAACAATTTCTCCTCCTGATGGCATCTCGGGAAATTACAATTTGAGAATTTCGGAAAGCTTTTTCCGTTAGCAAACACTGATGCTGTCCTGAGGCGAAAAACAAACTATTAAAAAAATGGAGCCTATTTGTCACTTTCGCTTTCTATTAGTAGTGCTTATAGAAAAATTCCACAAAAAAACCACTTTGCATTGTTTCATTGGAGATAAATCACCCCCGGAATGGCGCATTCCTACTTATAATTTCATTAAAATGGCATTCGGCCTCGCACCTGCTCCTAGGTTGCCAGGGAATGTGCACTCGAGACCTTGTTGGTTCGGGAAAAAATGGCAACCCGTGGCATGGGTTTTCAAATAGTCACGTTCTCGTGGTTTCAATTTCATCGTAGTAAAAGAGAAAAATAAAAAAACGGGTTGCTGTGCCATCCCTGCTAAACATCGTTTCATCGAAAGGCCGCCATGGCTACCTTGACTGTTTGTTAAAGTTGGCAACATATCAGTGGGAAACGTTGCTCAGTATTGCGCTTAAATTGCCGCTGCACATTGTTATCAGTGTTTGTACGGTACTGAAAGTTAGCGGATGGGTGAAAATTATGCAAGTAGCCATTTCAGAACAGTCATGTTTTGAATTTTTTCTCTGATCCAACTTGACAACGAAATCAAAACAATGTTGCATGTTTACAACTCGTGAATAGGGTTGCCCAATAATCTCAGAACAGTTTTGTTTTGAATTATTTTCGCTGATAAAACCTAACAAAGGAATAAAAAAAAATAGAAAAATGATAAATGGTTTACTCTTTCTGAATAGTTTTTATAAACATTTTTTGGTTCAGAAAATTTGAGCTGAGGCTACGTGACAACCCTGTCCGTGATAGTAACTGTCATACTGTGACTAGCAAACATCAACGTTCAAAGGCGTTTGAAGTTTGTTTCATTGTTAAACTGAGCGTAAAAACTTTATGCTGAACAATTTCCAGTCTACTTTCTGCAACCAAATCACATAGCGAGATTTTTATTCAATTTACATTCCCATGATGTTTCTTATGCTCTTCTACGTTAAACGTTGGATGCTTTCGGGAGTAGACAATCTCTGTCATAAATTATTTGATAACTTTCATGCGAATTTTATTGTATTCGACATTGCTAAAATATAAATCCAGATGGTTGTATTCTAGATGTATGTTGTCGTCTTTTGTTTTATAAAAAAGCGGAACGAGGTATTTTTTGAGGTTTGAAATTGAAAAACGTTGTAGTATACTGCCGTGAGATGACATTGTGACGTAGATCCAAGTGATCAGTTTTTCAGTACGGCCCAAAAACGAAAGAATTCTTCGTCACTTTTGTATGGAAATGTGTGCCAACGTCACTTTGTTTTTTTGATCGTATGTAACGTACGAATAAGTAACAACGAAAAGGAAGATACCAAAAGATAGGTCTTCGAATAATGAACAAATTGGCATGAAAAACTCATATTCGAGAAAGTGGCACTTACGTCACTTTGTCATCTCACGGCAGTATAGAACATTCGTTTTTCACCAGAAAGTGAAATAGTGAACCTAATGTTATGATACGATAAAATTGCGATAAAAAAGAAGTTCGTGGCAAACAGTGCGTTCAACCGTACCTAGCAAGGAATGCTGTTGCTATATTGGTCTGCTTATAATTTTGGTGATCTAATTTTTTTTTTCTTTTTCGTGAAGGTTTTGGTAGTGAATTTACCCGCAGCTTGGTTTGTGAAACTGTAAGGGACTACTAGTAGAAAAAAAATAAAAACAAATTCTGACGCTCAAAACTACACCAGCCAGTTGTGTGTGTTTAAATTTCTTAGGTTCTTTAGTAAGGGGGTTAGGGTCATAATGTACCATAAGGCGAAATCAACATCCCTGCGAAACTACGCATTTTATAACATATTATGGTATGTGGAGCACTTTTGTAGTTACTACAGTTACTCTTCTTGTATAACAAAAATTATTTGTCTTTTCAAAATAGAGAAATATATTTAAAAAAAAACTTGGCTCCCGGATGTTGAAAAAATAATTACTTATGTGTACTACGAAATAAGCTTAACAAGCGATCGTTTAAATGGCTTAATCAAGTATTCAACATGACGTATGGGACGTACCTCACAATCCACTATCATTGAAGTTTTGGTTTTAATCAATAATTAGTATAAAAATGCTATTTTACCTTTAACTACTTCGATGAGGGCGCATTGGTCACCTTTGGGTAGGGTGAAAAGAGCACATTTTGGCACATAAAGTTGTCTGCAATTCATCTCAGTAGACTTGTCAGTTTGTCTGTTCCTATAGTCAGTGTTTGTTCACAGTGATGGTGCGAACATTGGAAAATCGTTAAGAACGAATTAGGCCAAAAAGGCCCTGCAGGTAGAATTGACTACTATAAGACTTGATTCAACATTCACGAAACGAAGTCGTCAAGTACCACGGCATCCCGCGGCAAATGTTGACACGTTGGTTGTACAGCTATACCTCGATTATACGCACCCTCGATTTTACGTACTTCGCACATTTTACCTCGATTTTATGCACACCTTTTCCAAACACAGTTTTAAGTCAAATGTTTTTTATTTTAATTGTACACATTGCAGGTAATATATACATTAGACATCGTTCCAGTATAAGGGGTTATCCATATACCACGTTTTAGCTTAAATTGAAGGTGGAAGGTAGGAATATTTTTTTTATCGTTTTACCACAAGAAGAGAGAGGGGGTTGTCTGAATTTAGCCAAAATATGTCCACGTGGGATATGGATAGCACCTAATGGAAACTAGAAATTGTTTTATCTCATGTCGTTCAAAAACTTAGAGCCATTGATAAACTGTGTAACACCAAAACAGGGAAGGCACTTTTGAGAAGTGCATAATGAATACGATGATTCAGAAAAGTTCGAATAGAATACATTAATAAATAATTGAAATAAATTTGGACAACATGACTCATTTTTGAGATGCTATTCAAAATGCTATTTTGGGAAAGTATTGATGATCACAATTATTTTCAGTCCAAAACGATGTCTTTGGTGTGCCGGTGTGACGTCTTTAACAAAGATGTAATTAATAATTTTGTCTTTCCAAAATAAAAATATACAGTCAAAAATATTTTTTTTTTTTGAAAAAAGTCATAAGAAATTTAAATATTGTTTATCTAAAAAAGATCATTTAAAAAAAATTTTTTTTTATAAAAATGCAAAAGATTACCTAAACATTGAAACTGTCCAATCATAGAAAAATTAGGAAAAAAATTTCTAGGTTATCTTTTCTAATTTTTACGAAAAATAGTAAGATTTCTGAAAATGAGCTCTTTAGATAATAATTATTATTTTTTTCAATTTATTTTTAAAAAAATATTATTTTTTAGAAGACAAAATTATTATCTACAACGTTGTTGAAGACGTCACGCTGATCAAACAAACTGTTTTGGCACTCGAAATATCAGTAATAATCAATACCTTTCCATAACAGCATTTTTGAATAGCTTCTACAAAATAAGTCGTGTTCCTAAAAAAATACCAATAGCACAAAATGGCATCTGAACATTTTCTTGTCATTTTCTTTTGAAACAGTTCTAGTTCAAGATATCTCCTCTCTAAGCAAAAGTTCTTGTAATGCGTTAGTGGCCAAGCTCCTACCTCGAATGTAAAGTGATTCATAATTGTTCAGTCATAGTTCATCGAAAAGAAGTTACCTACAACCAAACCTGGATGTAGCAAATTCACCACCAAGTTCAAGAATGGATCGAAGGATGGGAAACAACAATAGTGTCAACAAAAATCAACCCAGGTGGCAGCAACATCTCTGGCGGTCTCCAACAACAACAACAACTGAGGTGATGCGTCTTCCCAATGCGTTAATCTTCTGGAAGGAATGCATGAATGGTGCTGGTACGGCACGGTGCGGTGGTAGTAGTAAGTTTTCATAGCAAGCATTGAACCGGCGTGAGCGGCTGGAGTAATGGGTTGTAAGTAGATAGGGTGACTAGGGTAAGCAACGTTTGATTTGATTCCAGGAAACAAAAATGGTGAGTGATTTTATTTCTGTTTCACTATGTTACCTCGTTTTCGCATTTTTAATTTTCTTGCTTAATTATTTGATCTATATTCATTATGAACGTTATGTTGTTATTTAAGGCGACATCCATAAATAACGTAACGCAGAAAAGCTCAGTTCGCGGAACCACACCCCCTCCCCTTATGTGTAACGAAACGTAACGCCAACACCTACCCTTCATTAAAAATAACGTAACGCTGTAGAAGAATTTGTTGGATATAAATGCTTGTTATTAGAGATTCTTGTAGAATAAGAGAGCATTATTAGTTGCGAAACAGTTTTCATTGAAAAAAAAAAAAAAACACAAGACAAATTTGCTTTCCCCTTTATGCGGTTTTCCCCTACGTATATTATTGCATGATGGGCGTGGCATTTACTTTCCCCTCATGCGGTTTTCCCCTTCGGTTGAGCGATGTGAATGCTCAGCTATAAAAGAACGAGTGTCTCGCTGACAAGCTCATTCTTTAGTCGAACGCCGTAGACGACACAACAGGATGGAAACCGGAAAGCAGCAGATCGAGGAAGACGAACAGCGACAGCGGAGCGAGCTCACTTCGGCGATTAACCGCTTCATGCGGCGGGTGCCGAAGAGAGCTCACATTGAAGAGCAGCACGAACCCGGCAAATTCGTTCGACCGCTATCTCCAATTCACGACAATGGCGCAGCTGGTAGTGATGCCGAACTTCCAGAAACTTCGCACAAGTAAGTATATGTAAATTCTAGTGAATATGATATATGAGAGACAGTGATAAGACAGTGGTCGACGGATGGTAATAATGTATCAGTACATGTGGTAGTTAATTATAATTAGTGGATCCCGATTGGAAAGGCGGTGATCCTTGAGATTTTCTATACCCTGTTAGAAAAGGCAGAGGTATATGTCACAGACACTGGGTCGAAAGACAGTGGTTGACGAATAAGAATTATGTACACTGATAGAAAAAGAATTAGTGGATCCCGATTGGAAAGGCGGTGATCCCTATATATGTTATACCCTGAAAGAAAAGGCAGAGATAAGCAAACTGGACCCCGATAGAGAAGGCGGTGGTCACTAATGCAGAATATAGCCAGAGGAAGAAAATCTGTGATATCTTATGAACCTCGATAATGAAGGCGGGGGCCATAATAATTGAATAATCCAATTTAAAAAAAAAAAATCATTTTCGAACCTGTTTGAATTTTAAAACCTTATTAAATAAAAGAAATATTAATGATTATAGAAAGATAAGTAACATTAATTGTTTTTTTAGGGTTATTAATCGGAAAGTTACGGAGAAACTTACAAATGAGTTATCCAGAGTGAAGGCAGAACTTGAAATGATGCGATTGGAGAAAGAGAAGCTATGTCAGATTTTGGCTAATAGAGATCATGAAGAAAACGAGTTCTATACAGCTAAATCGAGTACGATGCGTGAGGAACAAGCTACCACAAACGAGACATTCCTCACAACGATGAGTAATATGTCCCGGAGTACTCTAAATATACCCGAATGTGCTCCAATAGCTGGCGAGACGGAGCTGAACAAGCGATCATACGACCATTGGAAAAACGTGTTGAATGCATCCATGAACCTTATTCAAGCTACCGATGAGTCAACTAAGATGAATTTGTTTCGTATCAAAGCTGGTCCTCTACTACTCGAACTACTTGATGGTACCAACACACAAGAAGAAATGCCAGATGAGAAACAATATCCATTCTTGAACGCAATTGCCCGGTTGGATGCGCATTTTGATTCAAGAGCATACGTACTGTCTCAGCGAAGTAAGTTGGCCAATATGGTACAAAGCAATGGAGAATCGAACATCCAATATGTACAACGGGTTGCGGCGGCATCAAAATTATGCAGTTATAAACAGGATGAAGAATTCGAAGCAATTTCTAGAACAGTGACCAGAGGGTCGACAGATAGTCGTATTAGAACTTTTGCCTACCGAGTATTAATCAATGGAGGCTCCCTGAACGATTTGATGGACCGGGTTCGCAGCCGAGAAGTGGAGCTACAAATGAGAATGATTATTGCAGATTGCACCAGAAGCAATCTGCTACAGTAGCAGCCGTTACACGCTATAATAATGTGCCACGTCAGCGTATAAAGGATCATTCGAAACGTATAAAGGATACAACAATCGTGGTAGAGGATCATTCAATCATGGTATAATGAGAAATCAAAGACGTTCTCAAGCATGTTGGAGGTGTTCAAGCGCGTACCATACACCCGAGGATTGTTTCCACGTCAACAAAATATGTCGCAGTTGCAACCGCCGCGGTCACATAGCTAGAGCATGCTCTACACAAGGTAAACAGGAACTGAGCAAGAGACGCTGGATAGGAGAAGCATCTGAATCACCGGTCAAAATTGCAGCTATAGACGAAAAGGAACATAAATTGGAGGCAACGGAGGTAACTGAAGTTGAAAATATTTGAATTTTGGCATTGTTATAACTTTAACAAATCTACTATATAAAAATGGAATTCCGTAACGCTTGATCTTATTGATATTATTCCCTCAGTCTCTGAGGTGTACAGTACTCATCATCATTTTGAATCGTTCTAAATCAAAAATAATAAGCGATGACATGTAGGTTTTTTAACATTTTTCCACTAAAATGTTCGTTGATGTTCAGGGAAGACACTCGAGGAAAAATAACTGGTATATGATTATTAGAACTTGAGATATTATTCACAAAACTACGTAAAACGTGCAAAAATATGACTTTTTATGCTTAATTCGTCTCCAAATCAAAAATTCGAAGCGATGACATGTGATTCTTTTTCCAGTAAAATGTTCGTTGATGTTCAGGAAAGACACTCGAGGAAAAAGATTTGGTATCTGATTATTAAAACTTGAGATATTATTCACAAAACTACGTAAAACGTGCAAAAATATGACTTTTTATGCCTAATTCGTCTCCAAATCAAAATTCGAAGCGATGACATGTGATTCTTTTTCCAGTAAAATGTTCGTTGATGTTTGAGAAAGACATTTGAAAAAAATAACAGGTATCTAATTACTAAAACATGAGATATTATTCACGAAACTACATAAAAGATGCAAAATTATGACTTTCTGTGCTAAATTTGACTTTCAATCAAAATTCAAAGCGTTGACATATGATTTTTTTTCACTAACATGTTTTTTAATGTTCAGGAAAGACATTTGAGAAAAAATAATAAGTATCTGATTACTAAAACTTGAGATATTATTCACAAAACTACGTAAACTTGCAAAATTATGACTTTTTATACTTAATTCGTCTCCAAATCAAAATTCAAAGCGATGACATGTGAGTCTGTTTTTCATTAAAATGTTCGTTGATGTTTAAGAAAGACATTTGAGAAAAAATAATAAGTATCTAATTATTAAACTTGAAATATTATTCACAAAACTACGTAAAACATGCAAAATTGTGACTTTTCATACTTAATTTGTCTCCAAATCAAAATTCAAAGCGATGACATGTGATTCTCTTTTCATTGAAATGTTCAATGTTTAAGAAAGGCATTTGAGAAAAAAATAGTTCTCTAATTACTAAAACTTGAGATATTATTCACGAAACTACGTAAAACATGCAAAATTATGACTTTATGTGCTAAATTTGCCTCTAAATCAAAATACAAAGCGATGACATATGATTCTTTTTTCACTTAAATGTTTGTTAATGTTCAGGAGAGCCATTTGAGGAAAAATAACAAGTATCTGATCACTGAAACTTGCGATATTATTCACAAAACTACGTAAAACATGCGAAATTATGTTTTTTTTTACTTAATTCGTCTCCAAATCAAAATTCAATGTGATGATATGTGATTCTTTTTTTCATTAAAGTGTTCGTTGATGTTTAAGAAAGACATTTGAGAAAAAATAACAGGTATCTGTCTGGTAATCAATCTCGAGATATACTTCACAAAACTACGTGAAACATGCAAAATCATGACTTTTATGCTGAATTTGCCTTTAAATCAATCGAAACCATAATTTTAAGGCTCAATTTGTCTCTAAATCAGAATTCAAGGTGATGACATGTGATTTTTTTCAATAAAATGTTCGTCAATATTCAGGAATGACATTCGAGAAGAAATAATAGTTATGAAAATAGAGATATTATTCACAAAACTAAGTAGAACATGCAATATCATGAATATTTTGGCTCAATTTGTCTTAAAATCCAAATTCAAAGCTATGATATATGATTTTGTTCCTTTAAAATGTTTGTTTCTGTTCAGGAAAGACTTTTGAGTAAAAATAACTGATTTTTGGTTACTGAAAATTGAGATATTATTCACAACATTACGTTGAACGAGCAAATTCATGAATATTTGAACTCAATTTGCCTCTAAATCGAAATTCTAAGCTATAATATGTAATTGTTCTTCATTGAATTTTTTGGCAATGTTCAGGAAAGACATATTAGGAAAAATAATAGGTATCTTATTGCTAAAAGTTAAGATATTACTTTAAAATTTTTAAATTTTCTGCATACAGAAAAACACATTGAATTGCTCTTTTTGAAATTTATAAATATTATACAAATAATACATGCAAAATTTTGAATTTTTAGCATGAGCTTAGTTCCTCTGTAATTTTTTTTTCAATAAAATTTTCGTCGTTCCTTCAACATCTGCAAATATTTTCTTGCAGAAGAATTTATGTTTTTATTTACACAATTACAATTTCTGATGTTTTCGTAGTTTTGTGAATAGTATCACATTACGGGATTCGAAATACTTTTTTGCTTTTTCTAAAACTAGATTTTGGGACATTTGGTTGGAAGAAAGGCCCTATTTCATTGGTTTAATCTTTTTTTTTAATTTCTACGTAGTTATGTGGATTAAAACGTTAACTTCTTCTCAGACGTGTTCCTTGGACACCAACAAATATTTTCGTTACAAGAATTCAAATGTTATCTCTTTAGATATGATTATAGAGGAGAACTAAGCATGAATGGTTACGCTAAATTCTTCTTACTTTGATTTCTTTCTTCTGAAAGTTACATAAAAAGAGGTTTTACCCACACAACATTTTCCAAAATAATGACTTCTGGTTTCAGGAAAATAACCTAAAGTGGTATTTGGCCAACCAGTTCAATACTTCCGAAACTTCCAAACTACATATGTCATTTTGAAACCCGAAACGGCGACTCACAGTTTCTGTAAAACTGTTCTGTTTTGTGCGTTCTCAGGATGTTAAAATACTTAAAAAGATGATGGACGTATAAGATGAGAAATATTTTTGAATTGAGCTGTGCTAATAATGCAATGAATCATAAAAAATGATTTCTAATTTTGAAACTTTTGATCCCGAGCATCGCCGGGAACGTTCAGCTAGTCTACTATATAAAAATGGAATTCCGTAACGTTTGATCTTATTGATATTATTCACTCAGTCTCTGAGGTGTACAGTAATCATCATCATTTTGAATCGTTCTGAATCAAAAATAATTAGCGGTGACATGTATGTTTTTTAACATGAAAATGTTCGCTGATGTTCAGGAAAGACATTCGAGAAAAAATAATAGGTATCTAATTACTACAACTTGAGATATTATTCACAAAACTACGTAAAACATGCAAAATTATGACTTTCTGTGTTAAATTTGCCTCTAAATCAAAATTCTAAGCGATGACATATGATTCTTTTTTCACTAAAATGTTTGTTAATGTTCAGGAAAGACATTTGAGGAAAAATAATTAGTATCTGATCACTAAAACTTGAGATATTATTCACTAAACTACGTAAAACATGCACAATTATGACTTTTTATACTTAATTCGTCTCCAAATCAAAATTCAAAGCGATGACATGTGATTCTTTTTTCATTAAAATGTTCGTTAATGTTTAAGAAAGACATTTGAGGAAAAATAATAGGCACCTAATTACTAAAACTTGAGATATTATTCACGAAGCTGCGTAAAACATGCAAAATTATGACTTTCTGTGCTAAATTTGCCTCTAAATCAAAATTTAAAGCGATGAAATATGATTCTTTTTTATTAAAATGTTGGTTAATGTTCAGGAAAGACATTTGAAAAAAATAACAGGTTTCTGATTACTAAAACTCGAGATATTATTCACAAAACTATGTGAAACATGTAAAATCATGACTTTTATGCTGAATTTGCCTCTAAATTAAAACTCGAAGCAGTGATCTGTGATTTTTACTATAATAAAATGTTCGTTGTGTTTAGGAAAGATATTTGAGGGAAAAATAATAGGTTTCTGATTATTCGAAATTTAAATATTTTCCACAAAACCACATGGAAAATGCAAATCCATAACTTTTTAGGCACAATTTGTCTCTAAAATTCTGATTTAAAGCGACGACACGTGATTTTTTCAATAAAATGTTCGTTGATATTCAGGAATGACATTCGAGAAGAAATAATAGTTATCTGATAACTGATAATAAAGATATTAGTCTCAAAATGAATATGAATATTTTGGCTCAATTTGTCTTTAAATCTTAATTCAAAGCTATGATGTATGATTTTTTTCCATTAAAATGTTTGTTTATGTTCAGGAAAGACTTTTGAGTAAAAATAACAGATTTTTGATTACTGAAAATTGAGATATTATTCACAACACTACGTTAAACAAGCAAAATCATGAATATTTGAACTCAATTTGCCTCTAAATCGAAATTCAAGGCTATGATACGTAATTGTTCTTTATTGAAATATTTGTTAATGTTCGGGAAAGACATTTGAGGAAAAATAATAGGTATCTTATTGCTAAAAGTTGACGATTGACGAATATCCGGTTATCTCCCGAGTGTGGTATATTCGGAACTGGGATGACCCCACATAACATTTTCCAAAATAACGACTTCTGGTTTCAGAAAAATAATCTGAAGTGGTATTTGGCCAGCCATTTCAATACTTCCGAAACCTCCGAACTCCATACGTCATTTTGAAATCCGAAATAGCGATTTCCAGTTTCTGTAAATCATCCCCAAAATATCAAAATATGCAATCCAATATGGGTATTTCCGTTCTGTGCGTTCTCAGAATGTTAAAGTACTTAAAGTGATGATGGACGTAAAAGATGTGAAATATATTTGAAGTGAGTTGTGCTAATAATGCAATGAATTATAAAAAATGATTCCTAATTTTGAAACTTTTGATCCCGAGCATCGCCGGGAACGTTCAACTAGTAAATAATAAAAGTGATATGTTGAAATAATAATAAAAAAAAACACAGAAAAAAAAACGAATAGTGATTTAACGTAAATTTTGCAGATGACACAAAGCATTGGAAAAGAAAAAGCAGATATTGGTACGGTCGAATCTAGTAATCATGACGACATGGCAGCGTATGTCGTTGCATATGTTGCAGGAATAAAAGTGCTTTTTTATATTGACTCTGATGCACAAGTCAATACAATTACATCAGAATCCTTCAGTTTCATTCTTCAGGATGAATCTGCTAGAGGAAACCTTTATGAAGTAAATTACGGATCGGACAAAGTACTACGTGGATATGCTTCAAAAGCAAATATTGAAGTAGTGGCTACATTCTCAGCGGAGCTTTTTGTTGCGGACGAAAGACCTGCAACAATTGAAAAGTTTTACGTGGTGCGCGAATCCAGAGCACTGTTGGGATACAACACTGCAATTAGATATAGTTTACTGGCAATAGGCCTTGAGGTACCAGTGAAAGAAAAAGCAACCTCGGAATGGCGATGTGAGTTCATACTGCACAGTGTACAGGCATCCTTGGAAACTCAAGAGTTTCCAAAGTTTAACGTTCCTGCTGTAAAGCTGAACTATGACAAATCCATGCCTCCCTCGAGAAATGTATACACACACATTCCAGCCGCTTTTAAGGAATTGACAAAGCAAAAGTTGAATGAGTTACAGGCAACCGGCATCATTGAAAAAGTGACGAATGATATGGATAAGAGTTTTTGCTCTTCCTTGTTGGTTATTCCGAAGGGTAAATCCGATATCCGTCTGGTAATCGATCTGAGGGGCCCTAACAAAAGCATCTACAGGACATCTTTCAAGATGCCAACATTTGAGTCGATTTTACTGCAATTGCATGGAGCAACATATTTTTCTACGATTGATTTAAAGAACGCATTTTTTCACATAGAACTGGAAGAGTCTTTGCGACACCTTACATATTTTTTTGCCGGTGAAGCGCTGTACAGATGTTGTCGGTTGCTGTTCGGACTAACAAATGCTCCTGATATTTTTCAAGAAGTCATGCAAACAGTAATATTATCAGAATGCGAAGGAACCGTCAATTATCTGGACGATATCTTGGTGTTTGGATCAACGAAAGAAGAACATGATCGAAATCTTCAAAAAGTATGAGAGAAGTTGAAAGACCATCATGTCAGAATAAACAACGATAAATGTTCATTTGGAAAAGAAGTTAAGTTTCTGGGCTTCAACGTGTCAAGTGAAGGCTGGCAACTTGAAAATGAGAAAATTAGTGCAATCATGGATGCAAGGCGACCTCAGTCCTCAGCAGAAGTGAAAAGTTTTCTTGGACTTGTCACATTCATCGACAGATTCATCTAGCAAAGGGCGGACAGGACACGTCACTTGAGAGCTTTGTCCAATGCCCAAATGTTTTACTGGGATCAGGATCTTGAAAACGAGTTTTGCTACTTGAAGACTAAGGCGTGGAAACATATCAAGACTCTAGGATATTTTAGCCAGAATGATGAGACTGAATTGTACGTGGATGCTTCACCTCACGGGCTAGGAGCAGTTTTAGTACAGTATGGCCCTGATTCGAGACCTCGGATTATTTCGTGTGCATCAAAGGCATTGACAGCGGCAGAAAAAAAAATATCCACAGACGCAAAAGGAAGCCCTTGCCATGGTGTGGGGTGTTGAACGATTCTCAGTGTATCTTTTAAACATAGCATTCACCATACGAACAGATGCGGAATCTAACGAATTTATTTTTGGAGGTACGCACAGAATAGGCAAGAGAGCAGTTTCACGAGCTGAGTCGTGGGCCCATAGACTACAGCCGTATAACTTTAAGGTAGTTCGGGTGCCAGGTGAAATGAATATGGCCGATGCATTATCTCGATTGGTGAATGAATCACAGTCTACAGAATCCTTCGACGATTCAAACGAGAAACATCTTTTGTATTTTTTGGATACCGGCACAATGGAAATTACCTGGGACGATATCGAAGTTGAAGCAGAAAAAGATCAGGAACAGACTCTGGTCCGAGAAGCGATAAAAACCAATCAATGGAATAAAACTCTGAAAAGATATGAATCAGAGGCACGGAACTTGAGAGTACTTGGAGCTCTTATCTTTATAAACAATCGAGTAATTTTACCTTATACTCTTCGCGATAGAGCATTAACTTCGGCTCACCATGGGCACATGGGTGCAGTTTCTATGAAAAAGATTTTAAGAAACTGCTTCTGGTGGCCAGGAATGTCCAAGCAAGTGGAAAATTTTGTTAAAGGTTGTGAAACTTGCTTTCGTCTGTCCAAGAAAAATCCACCTATTCCCCTGACTAATCGGGAGCTGCCAGAGGGGCCGTGGGAAATCCTTCAAATCGATTTTTTCACATTCAAAGGTTGTGGCTCTGGAGAATCCTGGTGGTCGTAGATACGTATTCACGATATCTACACGTTGTTGAGATGAAAAACACTGACGCAGAGCACACAAATGCTGCACTGAACCAAATTTTTCAGACCTGGGGATATCCTATGGCAATTCACAGCGACAATGGCCCTCCCTTTCAAAGCGAAAAGTTTGTGAAGACATTGGAAGACAGAGGTGTGAGAATAAGAAAAGCAATACCATTAAGCGCGCAATCGAATGGAGGTGTAGAGCGCCAAAATAAAGGGTTAAAAGATGTCATGACGGCTGCTAAATTGGATAACGTTAATTGGAAAATGGCTTTGGAACAGTATTTGCATATGCATAATAAAGTGAGACCACTGTCGAGACTTGGTGTAACGCCATTTAAATTGCTTGTTGGCTGGAGATTCAGGGGAACGTTCCCGTTTCTATGGGAAACGCTACCAGTAAACCAAATGGATAGAATGGATATACGCGAAAAAGATAATCTAACTAAACTGGATAGTAAGCAGTATGCCTATGGGGTCAGAGGAGCAAAGAGTTCAGAGATTGCGGTTGGAGATAAGGTACTCTTGGCTAATCATCATACAAAACAGAAAGGAGAACCAATCTTTTCAGGAGAACGTTATACCGTACTTACCAGAGACGGTGCAAAAGTTGTGGTTCAAAGTGACAGAGTTGTGCAATATTCAAGAAACGTACAAGATGTTAAGAAGATTCCAATCATGCTGCGCGAGAATAAGAATGCAGAACAATCATTTCGTGATGAATTTTCGTCGGAGATTCGACCAGAAGTTGATAAAGATGTTCCAACAAAAAATCAAACCGAACTGGAGAGACCCAAACGACTAAGAAAAAAACCCTCCCGCTTCAATGATATGGTTTTGTTCTGTGTATTTGATTAGAGTGTAGAGTAGTAGAGTATTGTAGAATAAGAGAGCATTATTAGTTGTAATAAAAGAAAGAAAAAAAAAAATAAAGCGAAACAGTTTTCATTGAAAAAAAAAAAAACAATCTCAAGACAAATTTGCTTTCCCCTTTATGCGGTTTTCCCCTTCGTATATTATTGCATGATGGGCGTGGCATTTACCTTCCCCTCATGCGGTTTTCCCCTTCGGTTGAGAGATGTGAATGCTCAGCTATAAAAGAACGAGTGTCTCGCTGACAAGCTCATTCTTTAGTCGAACGCCGTAGACGACACAACAGGATGGAAACCGGAAAGCAGCAGATCGAGGAAGACGAACAGCGACAGCGGAGCGAGCTCACTTCGGCGATTAACCGCTTCATGCGGCGGGTGCCGAAGAGAGCTCACATTGAAGAGCAGCACGAACCCGGCAGATTCGTTCGACCGCTATCTCCAATTCACGACAATTCTCTCCAGAGATTTTTTGTTCCGTAGCGCTGGTCTTACCCCCCTCCCCTGTGTAGCGGGTCGGGGCGCTCAGGGATACTCCCCCTCCCCCTCGTGAGCGTTGCGTGATTTATGGATGCTGCCTAAGCTAAACTATTTTTATCACGTTACATATGATATTGACTCCAATACAATAAATATAACATGCTATTGAATACGGGTCAATTTTTTTGATACAAATCTATCAAACGAATTGAATGGCTGAAAATAATAATAAAATCTGTAAGATTCTACTATTATTTTGAGGCGGGGCTTACCGATTGGAACATTACTCCGGAATGTACTGCAAGTACTCAGTCATTCTGTAAAGGGTCCTTGGAAGATCGGTAGAGCTAACACCTTCTAGAACCCGAAACTAAGATAGTTGCAGAAATGAAAGATAATTGCAACTGTCTTTTTTTCACTATATCACTGCCAGACAGTGGGTTATAGAAAGGTTCCACACACACACACACACACACACACACACACACACACACACACACTAGCACAAAATGGCATCTTTGGCCCATAGACACGTCTATGCAAAGTTCCAGCCAAATCAAAAATGACAATAAAAATATTGAATCTGGGACATTTCTTGTGGAACTACTTTGTGCAGCTGAAGGAGCATTTTTTAAATAATCGAGGTGATTTCACTACTGCGCATGATGGATTAATAGTTAGGTAACACAAATAATGCAATTCTTTTTAGGACTTTGAAATTTTTTTGTATGGGTGGTAAGACTTTCCAAACCGTTTACCTTTCGTTCGTGCGTTAAGTAATAATTAGATGTACCCTTACATGTTTGTTTGCAAATTTCTAATTACGGAAATCAATTTTGAGTTATAAAAAATATTAAAAATCTTGCTTCGATTTTACGTACAATTCGATTTTACGCACATTTCAAAAACGAGCATGTGCGTAAAATCGAGGTATGCCTGTACTCCGTTTACCCCGTGGATGCCCTGGTTTTCGCCATCATACAATAAACTTTTGAATTTGTAAATAGTATACCTTAAATTATAGATACTTAATTTGAATTTTGCACTAAAGACAATTTTATTTTCTTTTCGTTTTCGCTTAAATCAGCAACCAAGTTAGGGTGCTCTTCATGTTCGTTCCGCTACTCTTATATTAAATTTATAATCCTTATGAATATCAAATATTATCGAAACAATCTAAAAAAAAAAGATTTTCTGTGGCTGACAAAACCAGGAACCCAGTGTGCGTTGCAGGACTTACTGCTGTGTACCTAAAACTTATGAAATGTTTTCAGGCACCGCCTGCTGCTATGGCTTTCGTATGGATTGCCCAAGCATGTTGGCTACTTGCACTTTAGTTGCGACCGGTCACAACTTTTCCACTCTGTTGTTGAAAGTTTTGCCAGCTGCTTGGGGTGTTTATTTGGTTTAGCCTACAACATGGCCAGTACAGGCCAGGTGGAAGCAAAAAAAAAATAAACTTTGGCAAGTGAAATTTATGTTGCACAACAGCCACAACCTCGCCGTCTCGCGAAGCTTACGGCCCATTTTGTATGCTGGTGGTAAATCTCAATTTATTTCCAGGGCCCTTCTCATCTTGTACTTGTGATTAACTCAAATTTTACCGATTTCAGTGTCGAGTACCTCCGAAGAAACTTTTTCGTTAGTGTAAGTACAAGTTTGTTTCCATGCACCATAATGATGCCCGCTCGTATAATACTAATTACTCCCAGGTTGAATACCTTCTTGGTAATCTTTCGACAGGAAAAATATAAGTATTGAAGTGGCTATTTTGAATCGTCGTTGAGTTTAGAAAGGTTTGATATTATCGAGAGAACCTCAACTTTTTAAAAGTTCACTCGCTATTGATCATTTAAGAGCATCTCGAATATCTGCGAGTCAGTTAGAGGGTGTGACTTTGACTCAGAAAAAAAGTTCGTCATCCAAACGGGAGTCAATTAAAGGTTATTTGAGTTTGAATCTTCGACAAGTTCAGAAAATGTTTCCGGCAAGGGGGGGTGTGTCAAGCAACTTGACCCAACTCCAAACAAACATTAGCAAACTTTTGACTTTCTTTTAGTTTGAGTACCGCCAATTCGTAGTTAACTGACGTTGTTCACTACAGGAGTAAACTGTTCACATAAATTCAATCAACTTATCACGAGGGATGCTACCCATCAATTATCTTTTTTTTTCAAATTTTATCTTCTCTGGTATATAAGCGGTATCAGCGGATGGCTTACAAATTAGGGAATACGTAATAAATTGTTCGTAAAACCGTCGGTCTCTTAATGTCTTAATTTAATTGTACTTAATTGTACGAAAAAATCAACATCGGCCGAAATAATCAATGCAGATCATTAGAGACTGTCGTAAATCTCGGTCAACCGCTGCTGCTGGAGCTGTCAAACTGATTGTAGATAAATCGTTTACATGGAATTGCGTTACTAAGAGTCAACGTACGAAAAATGTTCTACCCGGAGTGGTGTGTACGACTCGACATTTATGCCACAAGTGTTTTCGAAATTCTTTGCCACGCTTCTTTCCTGTGGTGGTTGCCCAGCCGAATAGAATCCGTCGAAGAGCCAATTTTGAACCACCAATCGATTAGCATTTCCGGAGTAAAAAAAGAAAGCAAGATGCCAAACACGTTCCAATTCGTGTTTTGCGGCATGCTTCTTAAATATTTCATTTTTTCCTTCGAGGAGTAATATTGGCTTCAATAACATGGAAATTGCGGTCCGGAGATACCACAGAGAAGCTGCCAGTCTGCCGCAAGGCAAACTGTGATTGTTTGCCAATCAAAAAGGGATTGGTGTGTGTATCTGACTCGAGTAGGCATAAATCAGTGGTGATTATTTACCACGCTCACCACATCCATCCTTTGCTTTGATCAGACCGACGATAGCGTCCCTAGAATTATTGTTTCGACCGATTTCGGCAACCACCGATACATTGTTTTACAAGAAAAAGCTTTCTAAGATATTAGTGACTGTTTCGTACATTTGATATCGGCATTCGTGACAGATCATTCTTGATGTATTCGCTATCGCATTTTATGAACGTACACGCCATCAACCCTTGAATTTCATGTATCCAATATAATAGCTTATTGAATATAATGAAATAGGGTAACCGCTCCTATATTCATCTCAGTACCTATATTCATCTCATCACGCATTTTTGATCAATTTATCGTCAAATTTTACCATATTTTAAACGTTAAACTTTCAGCCACTTGAGAAAATCTAGAAGCAAATAGATTTACTTTGAAAAATTTGTAGAAATTTGACGGTAAACTGGACAAATGAGAGAAATAAGATGAATATAGGTGCACCAAGCTGTTGAGATGAATAATGGAGCGATTACCCTACATGAAGCATAATCCGTTGGAATTGTTCATAGATTCAACCATACAAAATTGCATACTATCAAAGTAGAGTATTTATAGACAACGTCAAAATCAAAACAGTTTATTGTTTCTCGATTTTCATAACACAGTCAACGCCACTATTAAGTTCCTAGAACAAAACGGTATAACCAACTTACGCATCAACGCTCGCTTGCTTTGGTTTTTCTCCAAGGCGGCATAAAACTGCAAAACGAATGCGGACGCATGATCTGCTGTTTCTATTTAACGACCACAAGCGGCGGGAAATTCGTTTCCTACGAAAACAAGCAGCGCAATTTTAGCTGGTATATTTCCGCGTTGATTCCAGTTTTCGCCCACTAGCAAGAACAAGGTAACTGAATTGGCAGAAATAGTAATTAATTCTAGCGTGCGCAGCTGTAGCGGAACTAAATTTGATACTTTCGTGGTATGCGTAGTCTCAACATTTCGAGTAAGATTTGGTGCTTTTAGTTTCTGTTTGAATGCGTAAAAAAACTTTGCAGTTGACATTAAAAATAGATGATTAAAAAGTTATTCAATAGTCCGTATAGAGTTTAATATTCGAATAATTTGTATTTTAGCACATTGTGAAAAAAAAAAAACAAATATTATAGAAGCGCTTCTATTAAACATTTCATCTAAATACCTTTCACGGATTGATTTGAAGTCATTTTGAAATGGCAAAGCTTGTTTAGAATTTATACAAAGTCACTACAATCTATCAAGAATAAATTTTTGAACAAAAGCCTTGCTGCTACATTCCGATTCATAACTCGACCTTCTGTTTCATTATATACAGAGTTCGCATTTAGTAACAGGACAATTGCTGGGCCAGGCGTTACGATCCTATTGGCACACTATTTCCCGAGTCGGGACTCGAACCTATGACGATTTGTTTTTTTTGGCCAGCATTGAACCTTAAGACCAGCTGTGATACGCCATTAAACAGCGGAATACCATTCCAAATGGAACTCGCACGAAATGGAGATCTACGTCACAACCCAAAAGTATGTCGAATGTTTTTTTCTTCCTCATCTGTATATACCTTATTGCATTAGAAGTACTGAATATCATATTACCCTTACTCATACTTTGGTAAACTGGAGACAAAATGAGCGATCAAATCTCTATGTATAGAATAACAAATCTCTATGTATAGAAAACAAGCGTACAGTGTTATTGTTTTTGACTCTTGACATCAAACAGAAAGATCAAAACCCCAGGAATAGGATATCACAAGTTTTACTTTCGCGTTGAGAATAAAGTGTCCCCTGATTCGTGTTGAAATTTTTAGTTTAAACAATTGCAGTTAAAATAATAAGACTTGTAAGAAAGTGAGTGATTTTGATTTGTTTTTTCATATCGTTTTTTATGCAGCATATTTTTGATAAACGGTTTAATTCGATTTGCATCTAGTGGAAGGTATGAAAATTTCGATATCATCATTGACAGGTGCGTTAAATCGGTAACAAATTTTAGTCCATCCGATGAAAATTAATAAATAAAACTTTGCCCATTTTTTTCTGTGATAATTCGATAGGAAAAATATTTGTTGATTTCCGCCTCGTGTCATGCCGTAATTCGAGTTGAACCATTATTCGATTTTTGCATGGCAAAAAATTGCCAAATGGCTTGAATCGTTCGAGCAGGCCATAGAAATTCAAATAAACAGGAACCGTGTGGAACTGCTACACTAGAGATTAGTTTTCGTTTTCCAATTTCGATGTAAATTCTGGCCGTATTTTGTTTCTCTTTTTTTGACGAAAAAAGTCGAGCGAAAACATTTTTCCCTCAATTATCAATGCTTTCTCGAAAGGGCGCTTCTGACTACGGGCATGTCCCTTAATTGTGTATTGAATAATTAGTGTCCGCTTGCGGCATGCATAATTAACCTTTGTTGTTCTCTATAGCCTCCGGTGCTCACCAGCCCACTCGAAAAGGGAGCTCGGATGAAAACCCGTGCAGGATTTTTACGGCATCTAGCATCTAACCTAATTCCAATATTTTAATCGACATAAATTTAGCATGACATTAGCAATAATTAAGGTAATACTTTTTACAGGTCCCGTAAATGGTCAAAAGGTTGGAAATACTAGATAATTTTCTGCCAATGGCTGTCGAGTCAAGGGTCCGCAAAATTGATGGGTTCCTAGAACGAATAATCTAATAGAAAAACTTTCCTTAACGAAGCAGCAGCAGCAGTAGCAATTGCTACGTGTCGACGACAACTTAAAGGTGTTTTTCCCCAAATGAACACACAGCTAATTTGTGATGATCCATGCTTTTTGTGCTGTTCAGAGGAAAACGAACTTGTAATTCAGTGAACATTTGGTTGAATTTTGCTCATCACAGAGTTACCAATTTTAGGAAGGCCTCCCTTTCACACAAGCCTAAAGGATAAAATTTTATTCGTTGATGAATAGAATATCCATTCGTTGTTCTATCCTTACAGAATTGAATTACGTTGAATCGTAAAACTATGACTGCTGAATCGTTGAATCGTAAAACTATGACTGCTCGTTTTACAGCAGTTTAAAAAATTTTACAATCTTTTGATAATATAGGGGAACTGCTCCATTATTCATCTCAGCCCATATATTCATCTCATACAACAAGAAAACACAATTGAAAACAGAAAAAACGCATATTTTCTAACTAAATCGATCTGCTAATCCATGGAATGGATTCTTCTTAGTACACTCTAGATTTCTCATAAAGTAGAATCCTCAAAAACTCACTTCAAAGCTCTAAATCTGATATAATAGTCAGACATCTGCACTCGAAAACTTATTTAATTCAATCACCTACCTCAGAAAACCAAATCCGCGCATTGTTCTGTACGGCTACAACGGGACTCGTTCAGCAGCCAATCAAAGTTTTTCTCATCACTAGCGGACCATTTTTTATTTTAATCACTAGACAAAATCACTCACTACACTAAGAATACTTTAATATTCGAAATGTTCACCTCAAATTTCCAAAAACCAGCTTGAATTAGCAGAAATATATGAGATGAATTTCTACAATTCCTGAATTTCAACTGTATGTATTTTCATCTGTTTTCACTGCCTTGAAGAGAATCAAAAGTTGCCAAACCTGTTTCTGTTAATACGAACAAATCATACTGAAAATGTTGAATTATTCCGACATAATTGACTTAAATGGACAGCACTGCCGTGGTTACCTAGGTTACCATATTTGCACGTAAACAACTACAGCGGATATCTAGGTAACCTACTACGACGGGCTGCGGCTACGTTCATTCATGATAATGTATTTCATTCATGATTAACAGTAACAGTGTGTGAGATGAATAATTGAGCAGTGATTTAAGTTTTGAGATGGATATGGAAGCGTTGTGCAAAATGGTTTGTTTTACAAAATTCAGGATAAATCTAGCTAAGTTTACTAAATACGCAATACTGAACGATTCTATAAAAGCACGTAAGCGTATTTTGTTTATTTGTTCAACGATTTCATGAAAATTTGTTGTATAAGCCGTGCATTCTTCGTGAATATCGGCTTAATGAGATGAATAATGAAGCAGTTCCCCTACTGTCTGTATCGTAACTTTATAAGCCTGTAGGCAAATAAAACGGATGCTGAAGTGAACTCTTTTGGTTAAAAACGTTCTCGGTATTTGTGCAACAAGATATTGACGAAGTACAAACAACAACGAACGTACGTGAAGATGGATTGTAAATATCTTTCAGGCCAACAACTTTATAGGGCTACTGCTCGGAAAGGCCATTGTACACCCAACGCAAACGGGGAATATTTTATTACTTTTGGGCAATTTTTTATTACTTTTTGTGTCTTATGACTGCGCATTATACACAAAAAGTAACAAACAAAAAGTAATAAAAATTATGACGGCCACACGCTTGTATGTGTTTCTGCAGGAGAACATACAGCCAAGCACCGAAATGCATGTGTTGGCAAGACTTCACTCGCTGCATTTGTATTGATGCAACGATCTGGTTCATTTTTGTCTCCCTTCATCCACACACAATCAGAATCTCAACCGTCAACCTCAAATGTCCAATTAGAAACACTTTCGTTTCGTCCCCCAGTGTTTACTTGAAATGAAAATATGTAATACTGTCTGACCAGAGTTGCCGAAGTTGCGAATATTGTTCTGGATGGGCACGAGTTTTGTATATTCAAACAGGTCCAAATGAGTTTTCATGAACCAATGATTATGTGCTGTAAATAGCTTGCAAGAAAGCGAATGTTTTTATTTTTCTCTAACGCAGTTTACAGATCGTGATGTCATTTTTAAGCGCATTTCAAGTCTTTGAAATCATCAACGTTTGCATACTCTATGACGGGGAAAATGTTGCTTGGCAGCTCTTGTCATATTTTTTCGCTGCTCCGTATGCATACAACGAGCGAACTAATACACGCCCACCGGATGAATTGGGAATTGAAAAAACTTGCAACATGTGCAACTTATGCGACGGTGTGTGATTTTTTTTTGACTTGAGGTGGAGAGGGAGCATTTTTCGACAGAAAAAACGTTGCATGTGGTTGAAACGACCATTATTAGATAGCCGTACTCTCATAACACGTGCTAAATATATGACAGTATGTGTTGTTACTTGACTGGGGAAGAATTTTATTGCTTTTTAAGTAATGGATTTGTTACCTAAAAGGTAATTTTGCGCTATTGCTTCTAAAGTAATAAGGAAAAGTTTTGCGTGTACGTAACCAAACAAAAGTGCGTACTTTAAACAAATTCCAAGTCATTTCTGATTCTGTGATTCCAGATTCTAACTAACTGATGCTTTAGATCAAGTATGCCATGCCATCTGTAGGGTTGCCACCTCTCCGGGTTTCACCCTGTAGCTACCCTTTAGCTACCCTGCGGACTACACTTTGTCCTATTGCTGTTTTTTTTTTTCATTTTCCGGACTATCCCGGACTACCCTTTTCTGTCCCGGACAGTACGCGAAAGAAACAGAGTGCAGTTTTGAAGACACCAACACATTCACACATATGTTTCAAAATAGAAAAAAAATGTGACTAAATCGATTTGCTTTGATAATCGTTCTTCGCGTGTCGAACATCAGGTTGGATTTTATTTATTTTATTTTGTTATTTTGTCATTTTCAGTAAATTGGCAAATTTTTCGTACAGTAGCACAAATGCGACAAAAAGACAATGACGATAATGAACAAAACAAAAATGACAGCTACCTCTGGTATTACGCACACCATTGAAACTGCTCGGAAAGTGTTTTTTTTCAGCTGCAAATTGTAGTTAGGGACGGTATAGTCCTACCGTAAAAACGAATTCGACATAAGAAAATGGTGTAGATCATTTGGTGAAAATACATGACAACAAGCATGTCAATGCACACAGGGCCGGATTTAGATGCTGGGGAGCCCGGGGCAGATATTTTCGTGGGGCCCTATTTTCTGAAAAATTTTAAAGGTAGGAAATTCTAAATTTTAAAATAATCGACGCTTCGCTGGAGGGTGACGAGCAAAAACAGGTCTCAACTCTGTCTTCACGTCTGGCCCAGGTCTAGAGGGGGCCCTAATGTCGGAAGGCCCGGGGCATTTGCCCTCTTTGCCCCCTCCTCAAATCCGGGCCTAAATGCACATACGGCCCCCCCTCACCCCTCACGCTACTTTGAAAATCTCCGGGCTAGATATTCCTATCAGGTGGCAACCCTAGCCATCTGTATTATTTTATCATGCTTAAAAAGCATCTTCCATGAAACAGAAATGATTTATTCTTGAAGCGATGCCGTTATCGATGTTGCATGACACGTTAATTAGGATAGCTAGCTAATAAGCTCCGCGCGTAGGAATGTTCTACAAACCTCTTGCAAAGTATGCGCGTTGAGTGATTATAATTAGCACTTTCAGCTGGTGTGAAACTGTCAGTAAACAAAGTTGATGATGTTCATAAGGCATTTTTTTTTCAGGTGGACAGCAGGCTTTGTGTTTTGTCGTCATTAAATCGATGTTAACGATGTTATCGATGCATATAATTAAAAAAAAAGGAACGAATTTCATGACTCAAATATATTTTAAATGATGGTACGAACAAGGTACGACTTAAAATGTGGTATAAAAATAAAGAGTTAAAACTGTGCAAAAATGTTTATTTCAGCCGATTCTTTACATAAAAATATATGGGCTGGAATATTTTCCCAGAGCTAGTTCTAACAGTGAGAAACCACATTCGGGAAACAGTGACTGACAGAGCACCTTGTTTCTGCCCCTTCGGTGAGCGTCGTCGTAGATCCGGATGTCATTGTGCTCGAACGATAGCACTTTGGACTTGGGAAAGCTAAACAGAGTCCGCAACATTTCTGCGACCATGTTGCCCCCTTTCGAACCGAAGAACTGCGAGCTTTCGCAGAGTGCCCGCAGAACGCAATTACGACCATTGTAGCCCATGCTAAAGAAAAGTTTAGAGAGATATTAATAAATTTTAAAACCATAATAATTTGATTTCCAACTGTCACTCTCCTAACCACACTTGTTTTTCATAGCGAAGCGGTTACTAAATTGCACACTAAACTAGAATGACGAGTTTGCCGCTTGCTGAAAAACGGTGTGACCCAGCAGTAAAAAGTAAACATACTCATTCATAGCCACCTCCATTCGATGGTACAATTCCCGCCGGTGACGTCTCTGGGCAACTGGTTTTGGTTCCTGCATCTCTAGCTCGAAAGTCGACGTTTGGTTTGGTAAATTGTACGCAATGCCCCAATTGAGAGCCCAGCTGAACATCTGATAGTTTGGATTGCCGTATATGCCGATCGTCATGCAAACGGCCACCGAAAAGCTGGAGCCTTCAGGGAACACTACGTAACGCTTTCTCCGGGACAGCACCTTCGACGATTGATGGTCGTCCCTTCCGTTCTCGGTTTGTTCACTGTCAGCCAACAGATACGATGCACGCGCCACCAGTAACATCATCAGCAGCCTGAAGCAAGCAGTCTGAAATTTTTCCCAACCGTATTAACGTGTTGTGCTACGAGGCTGTATATAGCAGTACTACCATTATGCAGAACGGCCAAATAAAAACCAAATGGGTCCAATCAAGTCAGCAACTTTGCAGCATTGAAGCAGTAATTGTTTCTTACCCGCTCCGACCTTCCGTGCTCAAGTGCAGACCAGCAACTGACTGACTGGCGTTGAGTGAGATTTTTTTCTTCTTTTGCGAAGAATTTCTTCGTTAAGAACGAAAGAAAGTGATGGAAGATGACCGGTTACAAATTTAAATATTCATCAACCCAAAGCATATCGCATAAGAGAGCTATGTAAAAGCTTTTAACACCTGTTAGGTTCAGTGGGAAGAGAGCTGGCAAGTGGCAATGTAATGTTATGTGTGGAGATCACACCATACGAGGTTTAGTGTGGACGCAAGCTGAACGTTTCCCATTTGAAGGTGTTTGGGTATAGAGCATTTGTCCATGTACCAAAAGAAAAATGTAGCGAACTTCAGGACAAGTAAAAAAAGCTACGTTCGTCGGTTATTCTAGCAACCACAAGGCCTACAGGTTCATCGATAAGGCTGAATTGAATATCGATAAGGCGATTGAACAAAGGGGCGATGTTACAAAGATTTCACGAAATGGGGAATGTGGCCGTAGTAGCTGAGCCAAGTATTTACGACAAACAAGTATTCATCGTATTATATGTGGACGACATGCTCATCGTGTGCTAAACAGAAGCTGAATACGACGACATCCTAGCAGTTCAAGACGACATCTCTAGGCGACGTGCGGCAGTATCCGGGCATTCAAGTCGAGCGTGCAACTGATGGACGTTTTCTGCTAAACCAACTAAAAGCTACATCCACCGATTAGCATCGCGATTTGGGCTCGAAATGGCGGAACCATCCCTGATCCCAATGGACCTCGGCTATTTGCAAGCAAATTAGGAGGAAGACAGCAATCTACCAAACAATAAATCCTACTCTTGTTTGATTGGTGGTTTGCTCTACATAGCGATAAATACAAGGCCAGATGTAGAAATCAGCGTCTCGTTACTTGGACGAAAGGTCAGTGCCCGAGTGTCGCAGACTGGACAGAAGCAAAAAGAATTATGCGGCATCTTCTGGCGACGAAGCATCTCCGCCTAAATTTGGGCAACAATAATGCTGATCTAAAGGTTTTCGTGGATGCAGATTAGGCGGGTGATCACCGAGACCGAAAATCCAACAGGCGGCCAGAAAGCAATTCTACGCTGCATTATCATCTACCGAAGCCGAGTCCGGAGCAAATGATTGCGGAGATGCTCACTAAACCATTAAATAAAGTAAAACTCTATAAGCATAGGACCGCAGTTGGAGTGTTTCCAGTCAAGCTTGAGAAGTAGTGTTGATAAAGCAAACTTAACAAAGCAATCAGTTAAAAGTATTTCAATCACAGCAATCATATACCGTGCTGGATAGAAACCCGTACAGTATCAAAATCCGTACACCTTGATGTTTTTTTTTTCAGTTTTAAGAATTATAAAAAAGAAAATTCATATGATAGTAAAATGTACATGTCCGTTGAACTGTTGGCCTTCTGTTAAATTGAGCTATGCGCCAGTAGGCCATGAAGTAGAAATATTAAAAATGAAAAATCAGTCATGTATCGGTTTCAGTTGTCATTTCGTCGTATCGTTAGAGAATTTACTAAGGAAACGTTTTAAGATAAAAACGTTTTTCAAATGGGATATAAGTGTTTTTCTCTGTGAATCTTTTTGAAATCGATTGAAATGGTCAGTTTTTGTCATTTTCCAGCTGTATATTGTTTGGTAAATAGTGTAATCTGTATTTATTCATCAAAAACTGTACCGGTCGAAATCCGTACAGCGTGTGTATCATGCATAAATTGTTGAATTTTCACTCTTGTTTTCAGCATATTATGGAAGCATAAATGTACGGCAAACAAAGGAGCTGTGACTGAGGTGCGCGAGGGAAAGTCGTACTGGGAAGCTTCGAGAGGTTCCGGTGTCCGGGTGACTACGATAATAGATGCCGTAACAAATCGCTACGAATCTCAATCAAAGGAAGCTCCACCAACCTTCACTGCTGGAAAGATAGGATCATGAAGAGGGTGGGGACCCGAGGCATTTGACCCCCCCACCTGAATCTGGGCCTAGAAGCAGACGCCTCGTAGCTGGTAGTTGAGAAAAAAATTATGTTTTTTTTGTCGAGCTGATATAAAAATGTGTTTTTTTTTTGTCAGCTGATATAAAAAATTAGAAAACCGTGTAGAACTTTAGGAACCAATTGACCCTCAAAATATATTTATTCGTAAATTTGAAGATGAATTGAAAATTAAAAGCTGTTTATTTTTGTACTTTTATATCTTTACGGATTTTGATTCATTGCTGTACGGAATTTGATCCAGTCTATATCACGTGCGTGCGGATTTCGATTCAAAACTGTACGAGTTTCAGAGTGATTCAAATCATTTTGCTTGAAAATAGTGATAAAATATAAGTAGACCTATAAGTAAACATGTCAGTTTGAGGCAATATGTGATTTCTTGATTTTATGTTGACCGTCAAAGATTATCATGTGCTTAGGTGTACGGATTTCAATCCAGCACGGTAAACGTTATAATAAAGATATTTTCTCATCCCACCGTTACCATTCAACAAAATCGTTGTGTTATTTTATACGCTCCACTAATAATGGTTTTATAGCTATAATCATCCATTTTTTCCAGTTTTACCTATTGGAGTGCATCTGTGTTGACCAGTGTAATTGTCTGGAAAGTTTCATACAGTTGTCGTAGGATCTGTATAAAATTGGTTGGTATAAATATAGTTCATGACAAATTTAATGATTTGTCAGAATTTTTCAAAAAAATCGTCTTGAAATTGTTATGAATTTGACTGATGATTCTTGTATGAGATTCATGAGAATCAAAATTTGGCATTTGAGCATTTTTTATATAAGTTTTAGAATTATGCGGTTCAATAGTTCAGAAGTTCAAGATTTCAAGAGCGCAAAAATACCAGAAATCAGCAGTTGAAGCATTAAAAATTTTTCATAAGCTGCCTCTAAGAATAATGTTTTGATTTTAAGATTCCAAAAATTCAAGAATTCAATGGATTGAGTTTGAAAGAATGTAAGATAGTTCAGCAGATCATAAGATCATGATGTAAAGAGTTCAAGTTCAAGAGAATTTCAACAGTTAAGTTCCAAATCGTCATCCATTAGCCAATGTGGACTGGTCAAATACTTTCACCTCGCCAAACAGCATGATTGGTGGCAATTTGTTGGCATCTCACAGCAACCGATCATATGCAGTACGATAGTTTACCGAGCCTATTAGCGCTTAGTTTTGGGACTGCTGAACTCAGTTAACAGGGTTTCACGTTTATCTACTAAATGGAGCCGACAACAGTGATCGGTTTTCGATAGTTGAAAAATTAGGGCGAATGGAACGGGAAACTGGTGTGAAATGGAACGTAGGCTAAACATCTTTTCAGTGCTCATGAGTGAGGATGAGCGCTTTACGCCTTAAATCCTCCCTCGTGTAGTGAACCAGAGCGACTTTCTTATCTAAAATTGCATCAATTTTTGAGCGTTCGGTTCAGTAAATTTCTGCGGCTGGTTGGTATTGATCATCGAGATGCTACTGTACCTTTTGCTAATAATTCTGGAAGTATCATCGTCTATTGTTTCGGGAAGTGTATCCATTGGCAATAGGACACTATCGCGAGGGAAGCGATTTCTTCTCTTCCCTATTAATGGTCAACTTTTGGTGAGTTCTGTATAATTGATAGACGAAAAAGATTGGCATTCTAGTTATATATTTTTTAGTTTACCGTTTCCGGTGCAAAAGGGTTGATCTTCAGAGGACCAAGTGGTTATAACTTAATCACGGAGTTGGACATGTACTACCCCTTGCCGGATTACCGTTATCGGTTAACTTCGTTGCGGTTGGGTGAAATTGCTATGCTACCAGGAGCTACAACAACAATAACAACGACAACAACGACAACAACGACGACTACTACTACAACGGAGCCTACAATGCCCATCGTGGATTTAGATCACTTGTATCTTAAAGATCACCCGCAGGCGTGGTTTCCAAGCGCAATTAAACACAGCTCAGATCAGTCCGAATGGTTTTTGCCTTGGACAGGTGAAACTTATAATCCACAAACAGAGTATCACCAGAGAATGTGGCAACCGGTGGAGCATTTCGATCAATATTTTCCACGGAAGAAAAGATTTGCGGATGTTGGTAGAATGAACGAGGATGAAGAAGAAGTCGATCGTTTTAATCTTAGTCAGCACCGCAACTGGGAGTACTACTATCACTACCGGGATCGTCGGGAACTGTTCCACGCTCTGGAGCACCAGGCTGGTGATAGGTATGATAAAGGGCTTCGATCATGTTTTATACGATCAGAAATTTATAGAAAAGGTATGGTTTTTTACAGTATCGATTTTCCGATGAAATCTTGCATTCTCAGGACGATTTGCGAGGTGCGAGGATTGATTTTTCCTCCTGGAAGATCTATGATAATGGATCTGGTGCAGATTGTTTTTCGGTAAGATAATTTTTGCTGTTAGTGGTAGTGAAAAGTGACATCTAGTAATAATTCTAGAATCCCACTTAAAGAGGAACTTAATGATGAATATAGTGCAGCCATGAGAGAAGAAACTTTGGACTGCCACCGGTTGTATGGCGATAAATGCCCAATTAGCCTACTTTATTTGATTATGTTTGGGAAATTTGTCCCGTGATACTTGGATCTTTGTAGTACAAGAAGTTTCCGATACATACCCTATTATTCCACAGAAAGCGCTGATAGAAGAATCTGTAATAAAATGACAAATATAGATATTCAATGGTACGCAAAAATAAACATTTCTTGGTTTTGGCATTTTTTGATTTTTATTGGTATATTACTGGATTTGTTCATTAGCCTGATTAATTCCGCTTTATGTTGTCAAAGTGAAGCAAAGTATTTCAAACCTTTCATTCAGTTTCCAACCCAAATAAGTAAACGGAATCGCTATCACATTCTTATGATAATTCAATACAAGGTCTGTGTGCATGACATTAAAAACAAAGTCTTTTAAAACCACATGCACTTATTATCAGCTCACGCGTTTGTTGAACCGAACCGAAAACTAACACTCTGCTGGATATTGAGAATTGGGTAAGCTCTCATTCTCCTACAACTTTTTTAGTAGAATTAAATGAAAACATAGCCCACTCCCAATATTAAATTATATTATACTGGACATTTATTTGAAACTTTGATCACTATTTCAAAAGATTTTCATAAAGTACAATCGTAGTACCGCAGAATGGAAATCTAATTGCAAGTTTAACACAGTTTCAAACTAAACTCGTATAAAGTTTTCTTACTTGGCTTCCTCTACCTCTTTGATAAAAAGTGAACTTGAAAATTATGCTAAGATTTTGTGGGCTCTGCTAACTTTAGCTTTTTGGTGCTTCATATGCGGTTGTCGGTCAGCTTGCTCAACGGAGTGTCACGCAGCAGTGAACTTTGATTGACGATTAAATTAAGTTCACACGCTTGCTTTGATGGTGCTAAATGGCTCCTGAGATTCGGAGAAGGTATTTTTTTTTCTTTTGTGTGATGAAAATAGACCGTTTGAGGTTGGTTAGGCTAATTGTTGCGTTAGAAAGATAGTTGAAAACTGCATTTGGCTTGGTAAAGATCTATTGCTCGTGGAAAAACATGACAAAAATTTTATGTTTAATTTTGCTGTTGAGCGTAGAAATAATCTGGAGTGCTTCTGTTAGTTCAAATCGGAACCGAAATGAGTACAATGAAACGAGTGACAAATCATTATCCAGAAAAAAACGCTTTCTGTTGTTTCCAATTAATGGACAAGTGGTGGTATGTCTTATTTGAATAAAATAGAAGAAAACTGATAATCAAATGCTATTTGTTACTTTTTTGGCAGATAACTATGGCTGGAGCAAAGAATATGCTGTATCCCTCTCCTGCATCGAATTTCTTACTTTTGGAAATTGATATGTACTATCCTCTGCCGGACTATCGTTACCGTATATCATCACTAAGGTTAGGCACGATCGCGGAGCTGCCAAATGCCCCGAAACCAGTCGGCAATTCATCTAAAGCAGTACCAACTCCAATGCCGATTCCGATGGAAGCTCCATCACCAAAAGATACTCCGCTGCACATGAAAGACAACTATTTCGGTTATGGTCAGGAGGCATCACCTGCGGAGGTGAAACAATATCTTAAAGATCATCCGGATATTTATGTTCCACCGGGATATGGTCACGAACGTTCGGATCGGGTTCAAAACGTGTACATTAGCCCGCATTATAATGGAGAGATGTCCTCTAAGAACAAAGACGATTTCCATGCTCAAGCACTGAATTTGTGGCACTCATCTCCGGAGGATTATGTTGAAAGATATTTCCCGCGGCGGAAACGGTCAATTGACGGACCGGAAAAGATTGACTACGAACTTGAGCATGAAGAGGATCGATTTAACATCAGTCATCATCGAGACTGGGAACACTTTTATCACTATCGCGAGAGGCGAGAACTTTATCATGCATTGGAGAAAGAAGTTGGCGAAAGGTAACGGAATTTACTGTTTACTGTAAAAATTGATGCGTTTATCGTTTTTTTCTAATAAGATTTGACTTTCCGATGAAGGCTTGTATTCTGAGATCGATTTGCGAAGTCCGTAAAATGATGCCTGCAACCGGAAAATCAATGATGGTTGACATTGCCCGTACTGTTTTCAGGTAAAAAAAATCACCAGATTTTCCTGTTACTGAATCTTATTTTTAATATTACCATTTCCTGTCTAGTCTCCCTTTGAAGGAAGAGTTAGAGGATGAATATAGTGCTGCAATGCGTCATGAGGAACCTGACTGTCACAAAATGTACGGAAAGAAATGCCCCCTTAGTATAATTCAACTGTTACTGTACGGTAAACTTGTTTGGTAAAATATAAACATAAATCATTTATCTTTTGTTCGTATCTCAAACTCCCTAGATCCGTAATTTTTTTAGGGAAACTTGGAGAAATTATATCTCAGTGATCGTAATTGAAAACAATTGTATAGCTATGGATACAAACAAGAAGTCTTATTCTGGTTTATACCTTAGTGAGAAAGGCGAATTGTTTTCTTAGGTTATTTTATTTTAAATTCAGAGTGTGGGTCTGGTTAACTTTTTTTCTGTTAACAGTTCCGCAAGAATTAGAATCCGTATCACTTCATTTAGCTGTGTTTTTGCCTTTTGCGCTAGCCACAATCTCATGCCAGCAGCCGGAACGTCTTGCTTCCGTTACAAGTATTTCGACCATGAGTGCGGAGCATATTCTATCAGCTTTAGCTGTTTTTTTTTTTTTGCTAAATTGGACCGCAATAATCTCCATCTTCAGGTCGGGGACATTACACGCACCATACAGCAACATATCCAAAAGCGATGCCGCATAGCTGAAAGTGGGTTACGAAAGTGACGGGCTGGCAGCTGGCATCCGCAATGGATTTTAATCTAAGAGGAACGTGTCGCTTCCATTTGTGGTCTTCGTAAATTTGGATCCGTCAGTCAGTGGTCGATTGACAGAAAATGGCAGTCGAGGAAATGCTCTGAAATGTATCTTTTGTTGCGTATTATATATGTACCGATAGAATAGCATATTTTTGTCCTTTTTTCTATCCTTTGTGTCGTTCCGGTATCATATAAAAGAAGGCACATTCTGGGAGGGAAATATCTGCGGATGGATAGGAATTTGGTTTTTGGGTATAAATCGTATTTTGGAGTTTGAGTGATTTATTGAGGCTGCCAACGAACGAGGGATCAGTAAAAGGGTGTAAAGTTTAATTTGAATTGATCATACGGAGGAGAACTTTTGTTCATTGACTATAAAATGTAACTGTGAAGTGTGTAAAAAACCTAATAAAAAAATTTCCGATAGTGATTTTTAAAATGAGCTCTATCAATTTTCCAGCTTAAAAACAAAAAAAAAAACGGATTTATATATGGAAAAGCATTCGGAGTAAGTCAATGCTAAGTTATTTCATTCTTGTTTTTGATTCCAAGAAGGTCCTACAATATTCATCAACATGTCTGTTTTAACATATCTTTGCGCTTAGGGAAATCTTCTTGCATAACAACGCTTATTCTGTTCAGAGAAAAAAAAAACAGCAACAGATAACCTCACTGGAAAATTACACAAAACACTTTGGCTTACGCTAATGCAGGAGGAGATTCTGCAAGCTTAACTACGTTGGAAATAAATTCCATTTTAATCTAAACCTTCCCGGGAAGTCCATTAGAAAACGAGCGGCTTGCCTGGACGTTGCTGCGCTGGGTCGGGTTGTCGACGAAGAAAATGGCATTTCCGCTCTGTGTTTCCCTTCCCGAGAGGATGTTTCCTTGTCGTAGAAAAGAAAACAAAACACTTTGCTTGCACTTTTTATGCCCTCGCTGCCACGGTGACACAGCGGCTGCTTCGCGATGTTACGTTCCCGTTTCACGATGTTGCCGGTGTGGTGGAAAAAAGATTGTTACCCATCGGGATTTGCACTCGACCCGTCAGAGTAGGCGGTCGGACGGAAGAAAAATAAAAGCAGCTGTGGAAGATTCCCGACCGTAGGGCTGCAGAATGTACTTTTCTATGTTGGCTTTTCCAAGAGGATGCGGTTTGAATCTTCCGGACACTGGCCATTGGCACCAGCGGGACCACAGCGTGAATTGTCGGTTGTGATCTGTAGAGCTGTTAAGCCTTCTGGCTCGAGATAGGTATTCAGTATCTGAGTGGTTATGCATGCAAAAAAGTGATGCTGTGGGCTTAAAAGGCTCTCAGAAACTGGACGCTTTGCAGAACAGATAAGTCCGTAGATTAAATGAATTTTTATGATTTCAATTTATGCGAAACAATTTAATGAAATAGATTGGGTACAGGCCTACAGGGCTCATACATTGGATCATAGTGGGTTCAAGATATACTGACAAACTACAAAGCAATTCGAAGGGATCATGAAAGTCGAAAAAGATAGCTCTGTCAATATACTTCTGTGCGATCGACAAACATCCATGAAAAAGCTTTTGACAAAAGTTGCTGAGCGGTGCAAAGTCGAACCATTTTTTCTCTTTTCGTCTATGAAATAAAAATAGTTTTCAGTAGAGGAATCTCCTACAAAACTACCTACCGACATTCAACATTTCAATGTCTCTTCCAACTTTTGACTGACTTTGTTTGAATTTATCATTCAAGTATGAGAAGTAAGCAATTTGTTTTATTAGTCATGAATATGGGCAGCACCGACAGCTTTATGGTTTTTATTACCAAATCTAGCAAAAAAAAATTAAAAAGTTTCACACTCAATATATCGTCAGTTTTCAATAGAAACTAGAAAATTTAAAAAGTTTCACACTCAATACATCGTCAGTTTTCAATAGCAACAGACCCGTTTCTAAATTCAAAAAACAGAAATCCAGAATTGCAAGTAGATGTGTCGTTATAGTTCAAATTTAAACCATCCCAAAAAGATGGAAAAATGAAGATTCAAACCGTACAACTTCCTCATAGCATGCACATAATAGACCTAAACAGGCTCAATGAAAACGAGAAATCTTGAAATTTTCATTTCATGGAAATGAGAAAACAAGGTTTTGACGCTAATTTTCAAACACGTTTCTCTCGAAACTATCGATTTTGAATTGTGCCAGTATCAAATTCAACTGACAATATCGTACGAGGTGAAAAAAAATTTCCAGTTAGGTAACGTTTGCGAAAAAAATGGACAAAAATTGCCGATTTTTCATGGGTTTACCTTTAATCACACTGGCGAAACTACTCATGCATCATCAATCATAGTAACCCATAAGTTAGCAAAAAAAAAATTAACAGCTCTATCAGTCAAACTCTAACTGTGATGGCGACAAAAGTGAAGCTACTCCGTTCAGAAGTCTGCGCGTTCAAAGAACGGTACCCCGCCGCGTCAAAAACGGACATCGTGCATCGGACATCTTGACACTATTGGACAACGATCAGAGCATCGCAAGCAAGCCCGGTTCCGGACGGCCAACGACCCTGAGCCACAAAAAGCTTCAAAGGATGCTGAAGAGGAAGACCGAGGCTAAATCGCTGCGTGCACTTGGCCGGGAGGTTGGTGCATGCGGTAAAAAAGTGAAAAAGTATCTGGAGAACATGGACATACATGTCAGGGAGCGGCAGTGCCGTCCACTGGTCTTGGAGCTGCAGAAACAAGGAATCGTTCAAAATTTATAATATTTCTAGGGCAGCTATTTTGATCTTAAGGGCAGCATTTTTTTGGTTGACCAGTGTTATCCTTCCAGCTGATCTAGAGATACGATGGTAGTCTAACAAGCCAGTCGTCGTATGTTTGAATCCCATTTTGGGGTAGATTGCTAGTGTCAGTCGGATCGTAACGCCAGCAATTGTTAGGTACACTAACAGTTGTCTACAAAGTCTGTGTGAAACAAACAGAACAGCATGAGCCACCTGGGCTCTAAATGGAGATGGGAATGAATTTTAAGTTGTGCCTATTTTGCACGAAACCAACGATATACTCCTACAGTAACCGTTATTGTATTTTGTTATTATTAGATAGTGGTTGATTGCATAGATTAAGTCTTCAGTTGATACTAAAAAATAGAGTTTTTTTGTGATTTTTTGGAAGAAAAATGGATATGTATAGGTAAAATGACCATAAGGAGGTGGTAATTTAATTTTGCTTTACTGGTAGTCGAAGTATAGCTATCCGTGCGCTATGTTGTTTCATAACACGTGGGCCACTTTAATCGTTTGTAATACAATCATTAGCAAGCATTCTAAATGATTTGAGAATTTATTTTGTTTTATCATTGTGTTTAGAAATTATAGAATAATCCTGGATTTTTCAGGGTAATAGTTAACCCAAAAAAACTTAGAATTTGGAAATACTGTTCCTCAAAGATATTCAATTTCTTTGACGCTGAAAACAGCGTCTATCGCAATACCAATGTAAGGCTGACAAAGCTGCTGAGTGATAAAAATGTTTATTCGGGCACAGCGCATCGTAGCAGCAGAAATGCAAAACGTACAAAAAAAAACACACCCACACACAAATTGTTCATGTGTGTAAATATATGCTCCTAAGTCACATCATAGCAGGTCATGCCGAGAGTAATGGCTGCTGTGTTTAATTTCCCCAACCGAAAATAACATCCGATAACTTTCAGTGCATTTAAATTATTTTTTGTTCTTAGAACGCGTGGCACTGTGAACTTGTCCTTAGCAGTATATTAAATTAAAACAATCTACGAAACCATTATTACATATTTCCCGTTCGCCACATAAAGTTCAGTCGAAAAAACTATAATTAATTTGTTTTCCCCATGCAGGCGTAAACTTCGTCCATCGTTTTTACCATGACGGCACGTACAAACACGGAGGCGCAATCACACACTGGTCGAGCCACGTTTAGTACCGGATCGTGCAGGAAACCACACTTCGTAAGTAATTCCAGCCAGTTTAAACTGCTGCCGATCTGAGAAAGTTACGAATTTCAATTTCTCAATTAGAAACTAACAACTCGTCAGTAAACCATTCTCCTACATTATATTTGCTCAACAGCAATTGCAGTGTCTATCAGTATACGTTAATGAAACTTTTTTTGTAACTGAAACACCTTATTTACAGCATAATCGACTACATTCACTGTTGTTTGCTAGCTATTATTGCCATAAAAAGTGGTAGATAGTGATATACATAGGCAAAGTCAGTCAGGAAAAACTGCTTCTCGAGTAGTAACTTGAACAATGAGAACACAAGAGCGCCATGTTTCAAGTTACAAATGCTACTCAAAACGATCCCAACTAATGAGAGATTTTATTCTTGCCTTTCTGTATCTATTGTAATAGGAAACCTTTATAGTTTGTTACGTTGCTTCGAGAAATTTCCACTAATTGGTTTGTAATAGTAATGATTTATTTTTTATGTTTTCAATCAATTTTCGCTTCGTTTACCGGTTCCAAATGCGTCAAAACACGTAAAAAATTTAACCATTTTGCTCAAATATTGTGTTCATTGTACACTAAGGTTTTTTTTTACGCGGGGGATGCGTTTCAAATTTGTATGGGCTCACGTAAAAAAAAAACTTTTTTCAGTTGCAAATATAACGAAGAAAAACATCCTAAAGTGTTTGAACTTCGTTTGATTATGATAGTGGTTAATCTAGAGACCATGATACAATATTTGAAATTTCCAGTATTTACACCAAAAATTGTGATTTTTTTGGAAACGGATACATGATTATATTTGGCCTGAAACGGAATACGTACCGTTTTTGAGTAATAGAGAAAAGCAATCCGCATGAAAAAATCCTTAAAGTAACGGTAGAAAGTAGAGTAGTCATCAAACGTGTGCTCAAACTCATCGTTTTGAGGGTATCACTGCCGTTTTTGACACCACATGGAATAATCGATTAGCAGTACCGACTGCAACTTTATTTGAATTAAACACCTACGTATTAATTTTACTAATGAAAAAAAAATCTTTACGTACATATAAAAGAGTTCCTCTTGTTATGAATGAACTCAAACAGTTTTGTGTTTACATTGTAAATCCAACGTGTTGATAGATTTCGTGAGAACACACTATGAAATCGCATCTTTTCGAAGGCGGTAATTTTTTAAATGCGGTTTTCACATCTGTCGACTTCGACGTTCAGCGGAGAATAATCTTCCTCCACACCTCTCAACTCAAGTAGGTATATGGGATTGGTTTAATAATTAAAATGCCCATTTCGGTTCCGATCGTTTGCCAAAATATATGTGCACCCGAATCTGACTGATCAAAGGATGCCTAGTAAAAAATTATCGCTTGTGCCCTTCGTTCGTATCGTACGGGAATAGCGATGACGATCGTCAATCAATGTGGCCACGGCGGCGTTGACTGGAGCGCGACGCAAAAATGTTTCGGGGTCATAAAATACGACTTTTTATATATTGAACGGATGGTATGAACCTACCCCTTTTTCCTTCCGAACCGCCCGTCGATGAACGTGGCACAGATGCAGTTGGCCGTAATTTTCCGATTTCTTATTGCGCTGCTCTGATGCTGATTTTTTTCCTACGGCAGTCCAGACTTATCCAAGTCGATTTGCAATATTTACTAGCTGCTGACGGTATCGAAAATGTTCTTTCTATGTTTACTCCGTAGTGTATTTGAGAAGTCGATACATACGCGTTAGATGTTTCCCTTCATGATGCTGTTGCTGGTTTCACTCATCTTCATCTTTTGCTTATTTTTTCTTCCACCAAATACGTAACATCACTAAATGTGTTTGCCCCCAGTAGAGGTTGAACCGTGACCGATTGGTATAAGTTATTACATTTACTGGTTATTTTTACGCCTACATTGGCCACTGTTTGTTAAAAATGAAAAAAACCAATTTTAGACTGACATCGTCGAAGTCAGTAATCGTTGAACAAAACCATACATTTTCTACGACAGCAGCATGCTTGTGACAGACAGCTTCCTGCACACTGTGATTGGAGGGGCGATACTGGTCACATGTACTGTGGAATACCATGCGCTTGCATGAACACAAGTGCACAGCACTGTGTCGCAGGGTCAACTTTCACCACCTCTGCGGTATAATTTTCTTCTACCATAAAAGCCTTCCCATTATGCTCAACACAATTTCCAGGCAAATGCAATTTTTCATCTTTATCACCATTACTGCCGGTCGTTTTTCACACTCCACAAAAGTCCACATGCAGATAGATACACACAGACAGTGTTTAAAGGGCACAAAGTGACCGACGGACGATGTCTGCTACGCCGTGGCATGCTATGACTGTTATGAATGTACATCCACCCTCACGGTCAAATTAATTTCCACTCTTTTTTTTTAAACACTGTCCAACTTCGTTACCGTCTTCTTAATAAATTGACTCGCCTAGCGGAACGTCCTTCCCCTACTACACTATCTGGAACAACTAATTTTCTGCGATGGAAAATTCATCATGCTTTTCCGCAATTAGCACGAATCAGCCTGTATCGATTCTAAGAAGCAGACAAATCAATTCGAACTAACTCTTCCGAAGCAGACCACTGTCATGTACTGTGTTCTCAGATCTAATTCTGCTACAATCAAACTCACTCCTACGCGAATTATTGCTCTGAGCTCAAGCATCACATTCGAACAAAACAATTTTGTCTTAAATTTGACAAACGGGCGGTTTCGCAGTAGGCCAAGCGTGTTCGAATTTTCCGTGCGCTCGCGATAACACATCAAAGTCAACTGATGGTGGGTCCATCTGGCAGGTCTTGCTTTTGAGATGATTTTTTCTCCGTTACGTTCTACACCGGTTTTCCACAGGAAAAGCATGGTGCTGGGAGTAGCTGCTGGCGCCGAGTGTTGAGCGACCCAATGTTTACTATGTAAATCACGCTCAACCGACGAATAAAGACGGGAAAAGTACTCCTTTTAGAGCTATTGTTCGCGCGGGACTCGTTAGCAGTTTGTGAGTGTAGTCTTGCGCATTATCTTTGAGTGGCAACGAGAGATATTTAGAAATATTTTTTGTTCAGAGAGATGAGTGTGAGTGACTGGAATAAGCCTTTCGAAAGAGGCCGTTAGCACCAGCTGCGGCCGTTTTTGTTTTATCGTTTAAGCTAGATTTTTCATAAGCAAGTAAAATTTATCAATTTTATAATTAGAGACTGGTGATTTCTGGCTCGGCTGCATTCACACAGTGATTTGGTTTTGACAAAAACAAGAATAAAAAACATTATTCATTCGGAGATTTATCACCAATTTTATATCGCACAGAAGACTTTTGCTCAATAGTCATATTACTAATTAGTTACAGTTATGTAATAGTATCATTAAAGATAATGACAAAGAATCAGTACTGAGTTGTTCAAATTTTTGTAATGATATTTAAAATTGAGTCGGTTGAATGATATGATCAATAGCTCAGACGAGAATGCTTTAAAAATGAACTCATAGTAACGATAATAATTTTGCTATATTTTTGCCTTTCTCCTCTCCGCCTCTCCGAATGGCATATATCACTCGACTCAGCTCGACGAGCAGAGCATTTTCTGTGTGTGTGTGTGTGTGTGTGTGTGTGTGTGTGTGTGTGTGTGTGTGTGTGTGTGTGTGTGTGTGTGTGTGTGTGTGTGTGTGCAGATTTTTATTCTCACTCACTTTTCTCAGAGATGGCTGGACTGATTTTCATGAAATTAATTGCAAATGTAAGGTCTTGATGTCCCTATTAAATTTCATTGTGATCGGATTTTCAGGTTAGAGGTTATGTATCAAAATGTAAAAATCGTGAAACATAATTATCTCAAAAACTACAATACCGATTTGAACAAAATTGGTTTCAAATGAACGGGCTACCTGAAAAACCCTTAACTTTTGAATTTTATAAAGATTGAACTTGTGGTTCAAAAATTATGAACAGAAACGTGTTATGAAGACTGTTTAATCTCACTCATGTTTCTCAGAGATGGCTGAACCGATTTTCATAAAATCAGTGTCAAATGGAAGGTCTAGTTGCCCCATAAGACCCTATTGATTTGTTTTGCAATCAGACTGTTACTTTTTCTGTTATGTTAAAAATGTGAAATCCAGCTATGAAAAGGAACACATTCCGAAGACTACTTGGACACACTCACTTTTCTCAGAGATGGTTGAACCGATTTCCACAAAATTAGTGTCAAATAATAAATCTAGCATAATACCCTATTGAATTTTACTTTAATCGGACTGTAACTTTGTCTGTAATGTACCGAAATGTGAAAATCACGAAACTTCGTTATCTCAGAAACTACACAACCGCTTTGATCAATATTATTATCAGATGAGCGGGCTAGTTAAGGGTTAACTGATGAATTATGATTGAGCACGTGGTTTCAAATTTTGGCTGCTTTATACGTTCCCATTTTATTTGATTATAATCGAACTTAAGCAACCGTTATGTATTAAATTGTTAATAAAACAAGGAAAGTCTATTATCTCAAAGAATACATGACTTATTTGAACATAACTAGTGTCATACGAACGAGTCATCTCTCAACCTTACAAATAACAAACTTCATAACAATTTGATATGTGGCTCAAAAGTTATGGACAGAAAAGAAATTCAAAGACTATTTAAAACTATCCTGCTTTGATCGATATATGTGGCCTCAACATAATTTGAATGTGGTATCGTACTATTTGAACATTTCAAATTCATTGATTCCTTGCGATGTGTTTAAAATCTGCAAATGCACGACGAATCGGCCATAAGATATGATCAAAGTCAAAGAACAAATCGTTTAAAATGATTGGTTTTATCGAAATAACAACATTCTCGACTTTTGGCTTCTGTACATCGGCTTAATTCTGAATATATTTATATTGGGTGGTATTCGGTCTTTTTCAGCAGATTTTCTGGCATCAATCTGACACCGGAAATACCCATATTGATACTTCCCAATTTTGGAGTTATTTTGGTTGTTTTCCAGAAATTAAAAGTGGTCGTCTTTAAAATCAAAATGGTGTCCAAGGTCAATGTTTGCTTTCTATGCATCATCTCGATTACGGAAATATCCATATTGAGCATTATTCGGTCATTTTCGACTGTTTCCTAGAAGTTGCAATTTAAAATGGTGCCGGAGGTCAATTGTTAGCTTATTGCATCATTCTGGTTCCAGAGTAACTCATATTGGATAGTATTTGTTTATTTTAGGCTGTTTTTCCCAAACCGGTAGTCGCCATCTTGGATTTCAAAATGGTGTTTAAGATAGTTTTTGGCATCTGAGCGTCATTCTGGTTGAAGAAAAACCCATTGTGGGTGTTATTCGATCATTTTCGGCTGTTTCCCAGAAACCGGAAGTCGCCAACCTAGAATCCAAAATGGGGTCTGTGGTCGATTTCAGCTACTGTGTATCATTCTTCCCGGAGATACTCATGTTAGACGGATATCGGCCATTTTTGGCTGTTTTCCAGAAACCAGAAGTTGCCATCCTACAATTCATAATGGTGTCTGAGGTCAATTTTAGCTTCTTGCAACATTCTGGCTCCGGAGATACTCATAATGGGTGATATTTGGTCACTATGAGCTGTTTTTCAGAAACCGAAAGTCGTCATTTTGGACTTTAAAATTTCCTGTGGAATCAATTTCTGTTATCTGGGCGTAATTCTGGTTCCGAAAACATTCATATTGAATGGTATTTGGTCATTTCCGGCTGTTTGCCAGACACCGGAAGTCACCATCTTAAAATTCAAGATTGTGTCTGTGATCAATTTTTAGCTTCTGTCCATCTTTCTGGTTCCGGTAATACTCATATTTAATGAGAATCGTCCATTTCAGACCGTTTTACAGAAACCGGAAGTTGCCATCTTACAATTCAAAATGTTGTCTGAAGTCTATTTGTGGCTCCGGTGCATCATTACGGTTCCGGAAATACCCATATTGGATGGTATTTGCTCGTTTGCCGCTGATTTTTTCGAAACTGGAAGTCGCCATTTCGGATTTCATAATGACATTTGAAGACAATTCCGATCGATTTTAGCTCCTGAGTATCATTCTAGATTCGGATATTATTATATTGGGTGGAAATCGGCCATTTTGGTTGTTTTCCAGAAACCAGAAGTTGCCAAAATGTTGCCTCAGGTCGATTATGGAACAAATTTGTTACCACTAAAAACATTCACCTGCCAAATATGGTTCCATTTAGTTGGTTAGCTCTCGAGATGTGCAGAAATTTGTGTTTTATTTGTATGGAACCCCTCCCTTCCAGAAAAGGGAGGGGCGTCGAACCATTATGGACATATTTGTTACCCCTTAAAACATCCACATGCCAAACTCGGTTTCATTTGCTTGGTTTGTTCTTGAGTTGTGCAGAAATTTATGTTTCATTTGTATGGGATCCCTCGTTTCCAAAAGAGGGAGGGGTTTCAAACTATTATAGGAACCTTTATCGGCACTAAAACCCCTACATACAAATTTTCACGACGATCGGTTCGGTGGTTTTCGAGCCTATATGGATCAGACAGACAGACAGACAGACCGGACTGCATTTTTATATGTATAGATTACATTATCATTATTTAAGAACCTTAAGAGTGAATATACATTTTTTGGATTGAAGCGTTCATGTAAATCTATTGAAACAAATAAAAGTTTGAATGAGAAAGGCTGGGTCTGACCGCTAGGTGGATTAATTTAGGTTTTTAGATATAAACTACCTATACAAGTCATAAATCTTTTAAATATCCTGCAGTCTACCAAAAGTATTAAACTGGTCTCTTGATGTGTATTGTCTAGTGTATTTCTTGGCTGCAGGCTCCAAAGTACACGACAATGCAAATTTCAATCTTGTATCACAGTAAAGATTTTCCTTGATTTGTTGACATGTTAACATATTGATTTGTTGACGTATTGACTTTTCAAGTTTTTTTCATTTTTCACTTCTTTTTTGATTACTGTTTTATCTCTAGTTTTACCCTCATTCAGATTCTGACAAAAGAACTTCATTGATTTGATTCAAATGAACTCGTGCGAATCTAGGAACCAGCCGGATTCAAAAATATTAAAACTTCGCCCCAATGCGGAAAAGTTTTCCCCCTTCGAAAGACACCTTTACCTTAGCAGCGAGCAGCTGATTGACCTGATAAAGCCGGCGTTGAAATTATCGGATATTCATTACTTTATTTGTACCAGTGAAAACTCGCTTTTCCAACTGGTTGAGTGGAACGGATTGCTCATCATGCACAGCCTATTGGAAAATTTGGTCACGCTTCAATTGGTTGGTGTGAAGAGAAATCAGAATTCAATAGATATTGCCGGGCTTTGTTTGAGGAACAACTTTACCCGCTTCTTTATCTTTCGTCAGTATTGTTTCTTTAGTTCGTTGCGAATATGATCTTGGCTGAGTTCACCGGACAAAATACTTCTGGACGAAAGGTAGGATACGCTTCACGCAAAGCTGATTAAGAGCTTTTTGCTTCGTTGTCGTTTGGATACGGTCTGTGTAAGTCTCACATTAATCTTTTCCGGCAGTAATTCTACCCGCAGTTAGAATTTCCTGCCTGGTTAGGACAAGTTTTCCATCATTGTCTTTTAGATAACATCCAAGCAGGCCTGGATTTGTTTTGCTTGCGGTGACTCATAGAAGGACTTTGCATCCGATTTCGTCTAATTCCGTGAGGAAAGAAGAAAACAAATTGATGTTTTTTTCGCACATGCGAACGCTTACAGTAGGCTGAGTTAAGATAAAGGATCGTTCATTGGCCCCAGCCAATTAGATTGATGTTTTTGTTTTTCGTGTAATGTTCACTAACGAATGGAAAAAGAATAATAAATTAGATTTTGACTGAATTAATCTAATTTGGGCAAACAGACTTTGAGTGTTTTTATAACAGTTGTTAATCATCAGCGATAGATAGGATAGCGATTAGATAGGATTCCTAGTTTCATCCATTGGATTGACATCTCTGTTTGGCAGTGTAAGGTGTTTGGCATAAACTCACGAAAAGTTGAAATTTGCTGACTTTTTCCAGGTTTTAGTAACTAAGATTTGCTTCTTCAAAATAATTTGTGTTTTATCTGCCCTGCACATTCTGATCGATTGGGTTTAATCTTTGCAGCTTTTTATATTCCATGAAGTTTCAAACTCAAATCCAAATAGAGTGTACTGTACTGTTAGTAGGGTTTCTGTGCAACCAAGTGAACTGCCTACTCTGCTGTTTGGTAAATCTGACAGTTTTCACTTACACCTGGCATCAAGCATTTGATGTTATTTTGAGGTGTAAAGGTGAGTCAATATCGACCGGATCTCAGCTGTCACCATAGCTATAGAATTTTTAGCAGCGACGAATGAGTGTTCCAGTGTAAAACTCAAAAACTAATTCTGATCCCGCTCAATTTCCCGTTTGCAATGTATGATATACGACCGAAAATTTATTGCCGCGCTCGTTTTGGCCGTTTTTAACTCAACGCCGCATCCTCTTTTTATGTACCTAGTGTGTAGAGAAAATATGCGGTCATTGATTAACAGTTATAGTAATTTGAGTGCTAAGTGAACCGGAAGGAACCGGGATAATAAAGTTTGTTGTTGCTGCTTTAGCAGGATTGTTGAGACGGTAAGTTGCAAGTTTATTGCCCCGCATTCACCGTAATTCAATGTCTTTATATTTCTACCGTGGTTTGTAAAATGTTTACTGCTTAACTCTATTCACTATGGGCGGGTTAAATTTTTGATTCAGTTACCAGTGTGTTAAATTCACGCATTTTGACATGGTTCTCTTGGTTTAAATGCTTGTTCGATGGAGTTGAACGGTTTACTGTTCAAACTATCGATGTACGTATTAGAGTATATTTTTGCCATAAAGTAAGCTCTATTCAATACGAACAATGAGGAACTACTTCCAGCACATTTATCTGAAATTGAAGCATGCTCCAATCGAAGCATACTGTGGAGAGGCAGCAAAATTTTCAGAGCTGCCTACATACCTACATACAGCGTACATAACATTGCCTAAACGTAAATGAAAAAGGATCAACAAGTGAAGTCGACTTGCTCTGTTTTTTTTTACTGTTTGCTTTGTGTTCGCAGAAGCCTGAAAAAATATTTTTACTCACTGCTTGCTCTATTGCGTTTGCCGATGAGCTTTTAAAGTTTGACCTGGAGAGTGTAATAAAACCGGGAGCAATTTTGATGCGATTGATGATGACCTTAGACCGGAGTAAATTTTTTGTGGTTGAATATAGTAATTCGAATCTGACAAATGATTACGATTTATTATCTTTACTAAGGTGAAACGTGTTTGTTTTCTTTTTCTTTTTATATACACTGATTGAGTGGCTAAGCAAGCTTGCTTCTCAAGTTTGTAAATATGTTCTAGCTTTAGAATGAATAAGGCTGAGTAGGATGTATCGGCCGAACGAAATCAACTTGTGCCCTTTCGTGTGCAAAGAAACTCATAAATTTCTCATGAAAAAAGAGTGTTAGTGAAGGTGAAAAATTCACTGACGAAGAGTTTAACCAGAAGGCAAGGCGTACGTGCGGTAAAAATATATTCACACATTTATCACCTGTCACACAGCATGCCATGAGTGGCGACTAAACTCACTGTCGAATTTTTTACTACTGCTTTGGTGTATTACGGCGTCATAAAATGTCTACTGGAAAGCATATGCTTGTTTAAATTGAATTTGTGAGCATTTCCAAGTGCGCATATAAAAACTGTCCGCTTCGGGATACATTTGTACATGTCAAAAACCATTAACGCTACTGTTAGTTAGTGTGACACACACTGGATGAATTATTTGCTCAATCATATCGTGCTATGCGTTCGGGTCAAATAAGATTGCAAAGTCAAACTCGAGAATCCTGTTTTCGATTACCAGTTGCTCGATACTTTTACTTTTCTCTTTAACTTTTCGTATATATACACTATAGTGTAAATGACAGATGCACAAAGAGCTAGAATAGTTGGCGTTGGCTTTTAATTGTGCCATTTAGTCATTTGGCAACCTGTCTGCATGGATATCACATGACTGACCACGCACTGTAAACGCACAGTAAACAGTAAACATTCAAAGGTAAGGTATGCCAGAAAAGCAAGTACACATTTAGGTGAAACCATAATTGCAAATATTACTAAAACTTATGAACGACCTTATTCTGCATGAAAATTTATCCCGCAATTGATTATTAACTTCTCGCTTTTCGTGCCCAATTTGACGATTCGATTGGTGGTTTTAGTTCGGTTTTCACGTTGTGGCTTTCTGCAGTGTTGCAAAGCACACTCGCTCCAGCTGCTTGGCGGGCCCTCCTGAGTGCGTATTATCAGCTATACACGCAGTGGAGTTTACTCTAAGCAACCCATGCACACGCTGGATTTCTATTTCATTTGCTCCACGCGCACGTGGAGCATCATAGCAGCCACTCCGACCGCCTCGCACTCCGACGTGAGCTGCAGGTATATGCCTCGCTCCGGAGCGCTCCGCGGAGCGTCACACAGCTTGTGTTTGCTGCGATTAGTTTTCCTTTTCGCGAATCAAATTTTAATCGAAACCGGTGGGATAGGACTTAATAGTAATGTTCCTTATCATTAAATACATTTATGATAATGAAATCAAGGATTGAACGGGAATATTTTTTTATTCACAGAACTATATAGATACCACGTTATAAGAAGCAGAAGAGGCTAGGTTTTTGCTTTTACTTTTAATAGTCTGTTATGGAATCTTCCCGCGGCGAAAAATAAGTATCTACCTCGATAAACGAAATTCAAACTTTAAGCAACTAGTTACAAACCTTATTTGCTCAAGCTGTACAGCGTATTAAACAGTTTTTATTTCAAAATTTGAAGTACAAATGGTAAACTCTGATCAAAGTTTAAATGTCAGGTGATGTCAGTGGTGAACGGGTTGATAATAAAAATAAATTGATAATAATAATAAAAAGTGCAGTTTAAGCAAAAAACATTTTTCGAGAGGTGAGTCTCTTCACTTGTTGGGGAGGTTATAACGCAATTTAGTTTCAATACTATCTGTTTTCCCCTGAAAATTAAAAATGCAAATACATGTCTGTAAGTGGCAAGTTTCAGCCAAATCAAAAACAACAATTTTAAAAAATTAATAAATTGGGCCATCTTTATGGAATTTCACATATACAGTGCACGGTGCTCCCACAGACCGTTATTATAAAAAAAAATGCACCAAGGAATCTGAGTACACCATTCGATTCGTTATGACGTCCAGAATCTCTGGTCAAAATTTCAAAATCATCGTACGGTACAGTTTTGAGTAATGCCCTTTCGAAGGTCATAAGGTACAAAAAAGTGATATAAAAACGACGAAATACTCAATGTAAAGCACGTTTTTCAGTCAGAATTTTATGAAAAAACTTCCAAAATTAGTTTCTACACGTTCCAAGTATTACATTTAAAGACATTTACAATTGGTGGAAAGATTTATTTGAAAATCCCCAGTGCACAGGGGTCTAAATTCGAAAAATCGTGATCGTTCTAGATTTGAGTATGAAAAATTGATTTTGAGTACTCAATGTCTTTAGCAAAATTGTTTCGTAGATCAAGACCTTACTTTTGGCGTTTTAGGTTTTTCGATCAATCCACCTAACAGACAAAAAACTGATTTTGAGGAGGGGTGTTCCACAAAAAAAACTCTATTTTGTCGTGTTCAACGTACAGATAGGACATCGCGGTATTCAGCAATTGTTTTTCTTTTAAAATTTTCCACAACTTTGCTGAAGGAAGCAATCCAGTATATTGAAAATTAGAAAAAAATAATTTTTTTATCTAACTACTAGAGGGATTGATCGAAAAACCTAAAACGCCAAAAGTAAGGCCTTGTTCTATGAAACAATTTTGCTGAAGACATTGAGTACATAAAATCAATTTTTCATAGTCAAATCTAGAACGTTCACGATTTTTCGAATTTAGACCACTATGCACTGTGGGATTGTCAAATAAATCTTTCCACTAATTGTAAATGTCTTGAAATATAATATTTGGGATGTGTAGAAACTATTTTGAAAGTTGTTTCATAACATTGTGGCTGAAAACGTGCTTTACATTGAATATTTCGTCGTTTTAATATCACTTTTTTGTATATCACGACCTACGACAGAAACAGACAAATTTTCTCTTGGTGAACGGTCATGGATACATGGGTTTTTTTTCGACAACGACATTTTTCGATTAGCCAAAGAGTGTTCTACAGCCTTAACGAACGCGATTCACTAATTGGGTGGCAGCCGTGCTCCAATCAACGAATTCCGGCTGTATATCCAAATCCGTTTTCCATTTAACACCAAGCACATTTGGTATAAATATTATATGACTTAATATTGTGAATTTCCACGTAAAACAAGTAAACGAGTATTTTAATGAATCAGTTGTGCCAATCTCGTATAATTTTTGGAAATTTAATACATAAATTAAGGCGGACGAAGAGTGTTGATCATATTGTAGTTTATCTTAATAGTAATCTGTTCGGACCGTTCAAAATTAAACTCAACGCCATTAAAATCACAAGCAGCACATTTACATTGCAGGATGTGTTCTTTTGTTGCATTTTTTTGAAAAAGCAAAATAGCAATTCAAGTGACATATCGCAAAGAGAATACATATATGTATACTGAATATTTTTAAAGACTGTGTTTTTTATACGCTGATGAAATAAACCTAAATAATTTCTACCACTGTGCAAAAACATGGAGAACATTTTCTGATTATTTTTTTTGTAATATTATAAACGATCACAACTCTGTTTGAAAAATTCATGCAGGGTATGGAACTACTCCGGCTGCGGTTTCTCCGTCAGGTTTCTTGTAGCTTCTTAATGCAAATCCTGCCGAAGAGCGACCGCTGCACAGTGGTCCAATAAGGCAAAAAGTGGAACTTAATTCCATAGCGCCTTTTTCCTTCATCCTAGCTTAAAAATGTCTTCGGAACAATTGTTTGTATGAATGACCCGCATAATCGCAAATTGTCAAAAAGTATGAAAAGTTTACTATACTAAAAATAAAAAAATTAACTTTTTTGTGTTAAGAGATAGAAGAATAGTTTGTTCAAAAAAGTTGTAGAAGGTTCAAAAATATGAAACTTTGTTAAACAAATGAAAATCCTATCTTCTTTCGGTACAAAGTTATGAAATATATTACATGGAACTTACTTAAAAGTTAGTTTTTTGTACTTAACTTTTGTTAGTTGGATTTTACACGAAAGTATTGTTCGGAGAAATTATTAGGGCACATAAAACACACATTTTTGCCAAAGGTCATATATCTCCAGGACTTTTCCTTACGAAGTTATATCATATTTTAGCTTATTTTTTCGATAACTTCAAGAACGTATAGGTTAAAAAGGGGCAAGTGGAATCATGATATCAATACGTTTTCTTGAAGTTAAGCTGAAGTACTATAAACTCCTTTAGGTTCCATTTGTCCCAATCCACCCATATTAGAGTACGGCGAGCATATGTTACAGTAGGTTTTTATATATCCAAAATACTAACTTTTTGTGTTAAGAGATAGAGGAATAGTTAATTCGGCAAAGTTTTAGAACGTACAAAAATATGAATCTTTGTTGAATAAACAAAATTCCTATCTTCATTGGGTACAGAGTTACATGGTATTTTCTGTAAAAGTTACTTAAAAGTTATTTTTTTGCAATTAACTTTTGTTAGCTATATTTTACAAGAAAACGTTGTTCAAAAGAAGCATTTGGACATACAAAACACACGTTTATGTTGAAGACCACACATATCCAGGACTTTTCCTTACAAAGTTATAGCACATTTGAACTTTAACAACGTATAGAATAAAGATTAGGTGAATTGAGACAGAAGGATCTTATACCAGTTCTGAGCACCTGAGCTAAGCTTTGAAAAAAAGTATTAACATCATGATTCTACTTGCCCCTTTTTACTTTATACGTTCTTAAAGTTATCGACAAAATGAGCTAAAACATGCTTTAACTTTGTAAAGAAAAGTCCTGGAGATGTGTGGTTTTCAACAAAAACATGTGTTTTGTATGCCAAAATACTTCTTTAGAACAACGTTTTCTTGTAAAATATAGCTAACAAAAGTTAATTGCAAAAAATTAACTTTTAAGTAACTTTTACAGAAAATACCCTGTAACTCTGTACCCAATGAAGATAGAAATTTCGTTTGCTCAGCAAAGATTCATATTTTTGCACTTTCTAAAACTTCGCCGAATTAACCATTCCTCTATCTCTTAACACAAAAAAGTTAGTATTTTGAATATATGAGAACCTACTGTAACATATGCTCGCCGTACTCTAATATGGGTGGATTGGGACAAATGGAACCTAAAGGAGTTTATAGTATTTCAGCTTAACTTCAAGGAAATATATTGACATCATGATTCCACTTGCCCTTTTTTAACCTATACGTTCTTGAAGTTATCGAAAAAATAAGCTAAAATATGATATAACTTTGTAAGGAAAAGTCCTGGAGATATATGACCTTTGGCAAAAATGTGTGTTTTATGTGCCCTAATAATTTCTCCGAACAATACTTTCGTGTAAAATCCAACTAACAAAAGTTAAGTAATATACTTTATAACTTTGTACCGAAAGAAGATAGGATTTTTATTTGCTCAACAAAGTTTCATATTTTTGAATTTTCTACAACTTTGCTGAACAAACTATTCTTCTATCTCTTAACACAAAAAAGTTAATTTTTTTATTTTTAGTATAGTAAATTTTTCATACTTTTTGACAATTTGCGATTATGCGGGTCATTCACACAAACAATTGTTCCGAAGACATTTTTAAGCTAGGATGAAGGTAACAGGCGCTATGGAATAAAGTTCCACTTTTTGTCTTATTGGACCACTGTGCGCTGCCGAGGTAATGCAATTTTCTATCTGATAATGAATCACATTACATCGATAGCGGTTGCTGTTTGGCAGGTTTTGCATTAGAATGCTGTAGAAAATCTGACGGAGAAACCGCTGTCGGAGTTCAGAGGCATTTACTCTTCGACAAAAAAAAACGTTTTGTGGAAGTCTTTCAAATTTCACAACAAAACTTGTTTTGCATTCCTTTCATTTCATCAAACTGTTTCTAACATGCATATCAGACATTGTTTGATTTGTCATTAAACTGTAGTTCGAAAAAACTGGGGACTTTCGTTTCCAGACTCCGGACCGGACCGAACGGGGCCAACCGGACTAAACCGAAAACGGATTGAAATGTATTACTTATTTTTTTTATTCACTTACATTTTGAAACATTTTAAGTTTTAGTAAAGCGGGCAATGTATGCAGTTTGCGAGGATGCGAAAATGAACGGGAATAGAAGGTGTGACTTTTTAGGCTTAGAAAAAACTTTCCCTCGTCCAGACGGGACTCGAACCCGCAATCTCCGTTGTCTCCGGCAAGGTGTTTTGGCCAATTAAACTACTGGGAAAGGTATAAATAGTTCTAAACCAAAGTCGAATCACCCTCTACTATTGTGTTCCCGTATCTCAGCACGCCAACGATGAACTGCACACACTGCCCGGCTTAAACTTAAAATGTAAGTCATATGACAAAATGAAATTAGTTCGTAAAGTAAATTTAGCCAACGGAGCTCTTCCGTGATACGCGTTCGGAGTCTAGCCACCGACTGAGGTGTCTCATCGCTTGCGCCGCTGTAGATATAATAAGTCATTATACACTGTGTGCGTGAAGAGATCACTCTCTCAGTTATAAAAAATAAACTCCCACCGGGCAGTGTGTGCAGTTCATCGTTGGCATGCTGAGATACGGGAACACAATAGTAGAGGGTGATTCGACTTTGGTTTAGAACTATTTATACCTTTCCCAGTAGTTTAATTGGCCAAAACACCTTGCCGGAGACAACGGAGATTGCGGGTCCGAGTCCCGTCTGGACGAGGGAAAATTTTTTCTAAGCCTAAAAAGTCACACCTTCTATTCCCGTTCATTTTCGCATCCTCGCAAACTGCATACATTGCCCGCTTTACTAAAACTTAAAATGTAAGTCATATGACAAAAATGAAATTAGTTTGTAAAGTAAATTTTGAAACATTCAACTCTGGATCATAGAAGCAGAAGTTTTAAAAATGTTGTTCTTCAAAACAACAACGTTTATTTGTTAAAATGTTTGTAGTCTAACCTTTTAATAATCTCCAGTTGTCTAAGCAAAAGGCCGACATTGCATTGCAAAAGAGATACCTCATATGCAGCATTTGGCGCAAACTATCGTATGATAACATAGGTTCATTGTATTAAACATGTGGTTCAAATTACTTTTGCGCCCAAATTCAATCATAGCAAACGACTCACTCCTGGTGTTCGCTCATATAGGTGCACTCCGGCGTGATAAATATCACGTCGGAGCGTTGAATATAAAAAAGTAACCGGAGTGTTGCTTTTGCTAGTCGCGCTCCGGCTGGAGCCGTGAGCTTTTAGGAGCTTCACCAAAGCCAAGTATGATGACAGTTCTACAAGGTATGCTATTCACGTCGATGCATTAGTATTAGTGATCGTTATGAACTTTTTCCAATTTTGTATGAAATTTGAAATGATTTTGCATTTTAAACTAAACTTATAAAACATACTTTCCTGAAAAGTTATAGAAATGATGTTGAAACATGTTTTATTTGTGGGGAATACATAAACTTGCTGCGGTTTAGGTAAAATATGCTATTTTTCATCAATTTGCCGGTAACCTTTTTGCACTTTTCGTTTTTTTATTGTAGTCTAATAGCGCTCCTAAATTGAGTCGCTTATGTTTCATACAGTAACAAAAGCCATGAGCTATGACAATGACTAAGATTATGCTCCAACTATTAGAAATACTATTAGAAATATTTTATTTCGGCATATTGTCGCAATTTTTCACACTAAATCTAAATTAATATCAATTTCTAGCGTGTTTCAACTGGAGATTCACTCTCCAATTAAAAAAAATCAAATATAAAACAACATAAAACGAGAAATTTCCGAAAATGTTCCGAATTCCATACAAAAAACGAAAATTTTCATAACGAGATTTGTTTGTGTGCGTGGATAGATAAAAATGTGGCATACCTTGTAGAACTGTCATCATACTTGGTCACCAAAGTGTGCGAATATGATTTGGAAAACATAGCATGCTGCTCGTGCTCCGGCAGGAGTGTGAAGAAGGTTTTATTTTCGCACTCCAATCGCAACACTGGCTTTATGTTATAACGTCATCGATCAAGTTTCAATCCATTTGCAGTGTTAACATTTTTATGCCCAATGTGTTCAATTCATCCGCTGACCTAGCGAAAAGTTAGTATTCGACCAACAGCGATTACAAAAGCAGTAACCAATCTTTCTGACTATCCACTTTTCAAGCCTAGATTCGAATGGGAATTATTTGTGCTATGAATATTATCGCTCGCTGTTCGTTCCCGTGGTCACAATTAGATGTGGCACGTTTTATTAGCTCTCATTATTTCCAGCGGAGAGCAACAATTTATCAAATTATTTCAATCAGGTTCGCTCATTAGTATTTATTAAGTCGTGCAATTTATTGCAAAGCCAAGAAATTATCTTCGCCGGTTTTGCTGACGCCATTGTTAGTGACGACAAACGTACATGAGGATGCGACGTAGTACGACCGACACGTGGAATTAGCGTGTTTCTATCCTAGTTGGCGAATAAAAGAGCTAGTGCATCTCGACATTGCCTACTCTTTTCGGTGTTAGTCTCTTCGTCATTGAGATAGAATGGTGCATTTATTTTAGTTATGTCAAAATGAGAATACTATAATAGTAACAACGCGAAGAACAAGGATTGAAAATGATGCTGGAGGAAAAATTCCAAACCGTTGTGAAATCTCTTTGTTCTAGTGCAGTAAATATTTTTCTGTTGCTTTGAAATTAAAAATTTTTCGCCTGCTTTGTTTGCAGGTTACAGTGAAAAATTTTGTATAAACGATGTTTGTCATATCTTCAAAATAAGCATCAAATATCGTCATCATCGTAATCGCGCCAAATTAGTTACTTTCTAGGTTTTTAGGTTTTCACTTTCTGAGTCACTGGAAAAGTCATCTTGCTGCAATCCAGACAAAAATAACAATTTCACTCCGCTTGCGAAGTGCATTGTTGCATCCATACACATCCTTGGTTTCCGCTTGCTGGAGGCTACGCTTCCAGTGCCCACTCTATGGCACACTTAATTCTAAAATGTCACTTGCAACACGTTTTCGCTCGCGGATGCAAGCAATTAGTACATTGTCAAAGCCTTCTATGTTGACGGTGAGGTTGAAAAAAATGCACCGTAAAGAGAATACGACAACTAGATGGCTGCTAGTGCTTCGAACGTTTTGGCCGCTTGCATGATGGAAGTACATACTGCACATTTACAGGAAAAACTGAGAAATCGGCGCTTTTGGCAGTTTCAGTTTTTTTTTTCTATACTTCTCATGCGACGTTGTCCTCTGTCGTCGAGAACGTGTTCGGACCGACGGGATTTTCCCTCACCAAATCGTAGAAATGTACGTTACGGCCCATTATTAACGGTGTTTTCATAGTACAGCATCCGAGGCACTCCTACGAGTTACGGCTCGGGGCGCTAGTTAGTAATGGGTCCGTGGTTTTTGGAATGCATGAAATGAAAACCGACTGTTTCCCTCTCTCTTGTGCAATGGTGCTGCTTTGTGCGAAAGTTGATGTAGTCTACGTCCTCATTGGTGTCCGCGCCAGGATATATGTCATTTCATTTTTTTTTGGGTTTAAGTTCTCCAAACTTATTTGCCACCAATTATCCAGCGCAGTTCCGAACTGTTTTTATGAATTTTTCGCTCGACAAATGCGAGGTAATTTGCCAACAAATTACAGTTGATACTGCTACAATTGCTTCCAAAGAGCAAACGGAATGAAAAGCTTCATGAGTATCAAGATTGTTTTTTGTTCGAGCTGTCCTTGGAAGAATATACTTGAAATTAGAAGAATTTATTCTTATTCATTTGTCAAAATGCAATTTATTCTTATTCATTTGTCAAAATGCGACCTGCCTGCGCAAAACATTCATATGTTTCTTTTCGGATGTAATAATTAATGTTTCTTAGAAATTGTGCAAAACATCAACACAGTGTTTTCAGAACTATCATTTAATTCCCCCATTTTAGAGCGTAACTTGATAGAAACCTGTATGACACAGAATCCAAACATCACTAACGATGAAAGTTCTATGCAAATCGTCCTGCTAAGATATGTCGTCCCATTTTCCACGTTCATTATTTTTGGTTTTCATTTATGTGCGCAATTGTTTTCCGAGCTGTCACGATATTTATCAAACGATGTTAATGTTGTTTGAATCGAAAATTAATGCTTCGGCATGACCGAGATGACACCCTAGTTTGAAAGTGGAAATGATGACAGCACAAAGCGAGTACCTATTTATTCACTGACTAAGAATCAAATCAACAAGCAACATCGAACAAATAATAGCAGCATCACGCGGTGCACTTGGGTAAATTTCCCTTGACGCTTCCTGGGAAAAAGTGCATTGCCGTCTCTACCGTTGTGTGCGGAACTAACATCAAATGGGAACTGTTTGTTTTTATTGCTCTAAATTCATGAAACGTTCGAATGTATTATGCAACCGCGTTGGTAAGAGGTGAATACAACAATACTCCTTTCAATTGAATTTCCTCCATTCATCACCACTATTTGCGTCAATTTAGCAATGTTAAACATCATCTATTCGTAGGTCAACAGTGCGAACGGATTCTGTGCTAATGCTGAAGAATGTTTTCCTATTAGTCAAATCTTCTGTTTCTAAAGCCAAAAGACTCAACTCTGGCGATGAGAACATAAGCCAGTGTGCGAATGGCATGACTGTCGGGGAAATCAAACTTCAAATTCAAACAGCGTATCCCATTAAACTTTGTGGATAGCGCTCAGCGGATTTATTGTACCTACTTCAAATTTATTTGCTCTCAGAATGAATGAAATTCACAGCTCTTGTAGCTCAGCTACAAGCAAGTCCGAAATTGTTGAAATTGCCGGAAAGCTGTTGAAAGCTGAGCTCCCTTGTCCGATACTTTATCATCTTCACTTGAACAAAAACGGTTCGGAAGTTGGCTCAAATATCACGCTGAAAGTTTGAAACCTGCCATAGGCAGAAGATGATGTGTTGCTCCATAGAAACTGAGTACTTGGAAAATATGTTTCATGTCTTATTCTTTCATAATTCGGTGCACGATTTTATTAAGACTTTTTCGAAAGCGCCCTTAGCAATAAGATTGATGAGAAATGTTGTCCTATATTTCTTGAAACAAAACATTTTTTCTGTGCGTGGTATGATTGAAGAAATCTAGAAAATATGTTGAGGAATGTTATTTTTCAGTATGGTATAGAACTAAGTTTGATAGCTGCCATAAGAAACGCCGTCACAGATGGTGTATCTACAGATTCAAGTATCTACTGCCATCGATAGCATATTACTAAACTGCAATCTGTAAACCGGTTGTCTCTTCTTTTGTGTTCCTTCTTTTGTTTTAATATTAACTTTTCTAACAGACTGCATCCATTGCGGTTGAATAAATTAGAAGAAACAGTGCTTCGCTAAAAATATGTAAATTTTTCCAACTTGCATTCCCTTTTAAACGACCAATGACAAATACAAAGGCTTGCCCTTTTCAAAGCTGCATATTTAATGTATTAGATTACTTTGCATTTTATGCAACATTATGCAACATTTTCTGCTAAAAAAAGAGAATTTGTAACCCAACCTTTTTAAATACAAATGATATTTTGGCAACCATTTACTTCGCATTGTTTCCGTGAATCGTAATGTTTCTCTTGAGAGTGTAGCGGATGTATTAGAAAATATTCGATTTCTGTAATTTCTAACAAAAAGTAAAAGGTTAAACTCAGCTTTTGGAGAAAAATGTGCTATTTACAAATATATATTGTAAGTTACAGCTAACTCCCCTGCTAATGACGTTCTCCAAAACAATCACACTCAAAACCATTAGCATCCTGCAACCGCGTTCAACTGTAACAACTGCGAAATTAATATTCTAATAAACTCAGTTTTCAGGTTCACGAATGAAATTGCTTACATAAGGAATCTAAACATATAAAAACTCAGCTCTGTCTTTCTGTCTGATCCATATAGGCTTGAGAACTACTGTACAGATTGGCGTGAAATTTTGTATATAGAGGTTTCAGTGGCCGAAAAGGTGACTACGATAGTTTGAGACCCCTCCCACTTTTTAAGGAGAGGGGCCCCATACAAATGAAACACAAATTTCGGCACATCTCGAAAATTCACCAAGTAAATGGAACCAAATTTGGCATGTGGATGTTTTTAGGGGTAATAAATATGTCCACATTGGTTCGAAACCCTTCCTTTTTCTGGAAGGGAGGAGTTCCAAACAAATAAAACACAAATTTCTGCAAATCTCAAAAACTTACCAAGTAAATGGAACCAAATTTGACAGGTGTATGTTTTCAGGGGTATCAAATATGTCAAAAATGGTTGAACGCCCTTCCCTCTTCTGTAAGGGAGGGGTTCCATTAAAATGAAACACAAATTTCGCACTGCTCTAGAACCGATTGAGCAAATACAACCAAATTTGGCAGGTGAATGTATTTAGGGGTGACAAATATGTCCATGATGTTTCGACACCCCTCCTTCTTTAGGAAGGGAAGGGTTTCCTACAAATGAAACACAAATTTCTGCACATGTCGAGGTGTAATCAAGTAAATGGAACCAAATTTGATATGTTAAGGTTTTTGAGAGCAAGAAAAATTTTCATTGTGGTTCGAAACCCCTCCCCCCTCTTTTAGAAGAGAGGGCTCATACAAATGAAACTCGAATTTTTTTCACAACTCAAGAACTAATCAAGTAAATGGAACCAAATTTGGCATGTGGAGGTTTGTGAGAGCAAAAAATATTTTCATAGTGGTTGGACACCCCTCCTACCTCTGGATGGAAAGGCTCTCATGCAAATCAAACACAAATTTCTATGGTGGTTTGACACTCCTCCGTACTTGTGAAGGGGAGGGAGATCTCTCATACAAATCAAACAGATATTTTAAACAAGTTTTCCGTAAAACAGCTTAAAATGGGTCGATTCACAGACGCCAAAACTCGACTCCAGACGCCATTTTCAAACTTAAGATGGAAACCACCCAATATGGGTATTTCCGGAATCGTAATGATGCACTGAAGCCACAAATCGACCTTAGAAAACATTTTGAATTGTAAGATAGCAACTCCCGGTTTCTGGAAAACAGCCAAAAAGACCGATTTCCATCCAATATAAGTATCTCCGGAACCAAAATGATGCACCGAAGCTAAAAATCTATCACAAACACCGTTTTGAAGTTCAAGATGACGACTTTCGGTGTCTGTAAAACAGCCTAAAGTGACCAAATACCAACCAATATAAGTATCTCCGGAACCAATGCAATTGTATGTATATGATTGTAAGATAGCAACTCCCGGTTTGGAGAAAACAGCCAAAAGTGATTGATTTCTATCCAATAGGAGTATCTTCGAAACCAGAATGATACACAGGAGCTAAAATCAGCCACAGACACCATTTCGAATTTTAAGATGACGACTTCCGGTTTCTGGAAAATAGCCGAAAATGACCAAATAACACCCATATTAGTGTTTCTTAAACTTGAATGAGGCTCAGGGCCCAAAAATTGTCTTCGAATGCCATTTTGAAATCCAAGATGGCCACTTCCGATTTCTGAAAAGCAGCCTAAAGTGACCAAATACCATCCCATATGAGTATCTCCGGAACCAGGAAGAGGCAAGGAGCTAAAAATTGACCTCAGACACCATTTTGAATTGTAAGATGGCAACTTCTGGGAAACAGCCGAAAATGACCGAATACTGCTCAATATGGAAAACTCAAAGATTGCTGACCCGATTTCCACAAAATTAGTGTCAAGTGAAAGATCTATTTTTTTTAATTTTTTTCCATTTTTAAAGAGGGGGATTTGTTGGTAGCTTAAGTATTTATGCTAAATATTAGTAAACAGTGAGCATGTGTGTCCAATCACAAATGGTGACTTCTCAACACTGGAATGAAAGGTCTAGCTGCTTCATTACACCTTATTGAATTTCATTGTAATGAGTGAACTTCGTCTATAATGAATCAAAACGTGAAAATCACGAAACTTCATTATCTCAGAAACTACACAACCGATTTGAATAATATTGATATCAGATGAACGGTCTAGTTAAGGGTTGAGGGTTAATGATTGAACACGTAGATCCAAAGTTTGGCTGCCCTTCAGGCTCCCATTTCATTTGATTATAATTGGACTTATATTTCAACCGTTATGAATTAAATTGTAAGAACAACGAAAGTCTATTATGTCGAAGATTACACGACTAATTCGAACATGACTAGTGTCATACGAACGAGTTATCTCTCAAATTTACAAGTAACACACTTAATAACAATTTGATATGGTTTTAAAGTTATGGTAAGAAAAGAAATTCAAAGATTATTCAAAACTATACCTTCTTTGATCAAAACCGCTAAAAGGATTTATTTGGGTTCTTTAACAATAAACTACAAAGTTTTTGTTGACATGCTGTTTGGACAGAATCACTGGTCGACAAAAAGCGAAAAAATTGCCCCAAAGCTCGAAATAGCTGCTTGAGAACGATTATAGCTCTTTGACCATTTCTGTGAATTTTGGTGCCCCTAGCTATTACCAAAACACGTCAACCTACGTGAAAGTGTCGCATACTCATTACTCGCCGGATTCGTCGCTTTAACGTTATGTTTACGAGAAAAAATATTCAAGTCTCTAAAAAAAATTTGGTGGCTAAGGGCACCAAAATTCACAGAAGTGGCCAAAAACCTATAATCTCTCTTTTTTCTATTTTTACCTTTGTTATACTAAACAAAGGTTATAAAATCGGTCCAAAAACGCAAAATAGATCCAAGATCCGGAGGGCCGAATAGTATATACCATTCGACTCAGCTCGACGAACTGAGCAATGTCTGTTCGTGTGTATGTGTGTGTGTATGTATGTTGTCTGTATGTATGTGCCGCAAAATACTAACGCACCTTTTTTACATAACGCAATATCCGATTTTAATATTCCTATACGTAAACGAAAGCTACTATACTCTCCCAGAATGCTACCGAGTGGATTTTTGATTAGTGGCTTAGATTTTGAATTATTGATCAAAGAGTATTTTTTATATGAGACATTTAACTTTTAAGGAAAAATGAATGGCACGGAAGGCCATGTGATGTATACCAATCGACTCAGATCGAAGAACTGAACAATTTCTGTATGTATGTGAATGTGTGCCTGTATGTATAGATGTGTAAATATGTTGTTTATATGTGTAGTATATCAAAATCGAACAAAAAAAAAATAACAAAAAAAAACACCCTTTTTACAGTACGCATATTCCGATTTTGATGTTCGCATGCTCAAATGAAAGCCCGGAGCTCTTTGAAAATCATACTGAGTGCGATTTTTTATTGGTTGCTTGAACTATAGAGTTTTGACCAAAGTATATTTTAGATATGGAATATTTTACTTTCTGGATAATTTAGCTGTCTCTTCATGCTTTTCCTTCTTCTCTATCCCTCTTTTTTCGTATCGCTAATTATTTCTCAAAGTTAGGCAACAATCATCGACAACTTTGCACAATTTTTACACTTCTCGTAGTGCGTCTTAATTGGTGATTTTAGAGCAAATTGCGATGCTTATTTAGCTTCTTTTCTTGCTTGCGAAGCTTTCACACTTTCTTTAAAATATATAATCAATTGTACGTTGAACCCAGATTTGCGAAAAATAAGAAGCTTTTACAACCTCCAGGGAGCATTGAAGCAAAACCTGATCCCACAGTGTGCAAATGTAATACAATTAGCGATGCAGATATTGCAGATGCAGAAAACATAAAAAAATCGCTGTTGTGTTTGCAATGCTACGTTTTGAACAGCCGGAAAATTTTCCAGTTGAACTTTTATTTGATGTTTGATATTAGGTTCTAAATATACTTTTAACTCGTGACCAAGAATTTAAAAAATTGTGAACATCGAGATGCGATCACTTCTAGTTTGGACGAAACTGAAGCAACTTTACATGGCTATACACGTTTACTAGTGTGCGCAGGTGGAAAGTCACTTATTCCTATGATATGATACACTACGCTCATATAAGATATAAATATTGGTTTCTTATATAAGACAAAGTGCAAATATGTTATTCCATTTCTCGTTATCGCAGGCAGTTTTATAAAATCTTTATTTCGGATTTTATCGTACAGCCTAGGCCTTCGAAAAGAATAATGTTCTCGTCTACATTCCGAAAATCCAAATCTTTCAAATGTCGCGAAAACCTTCATTTTCAGATTATGCATTTGAGATAGAATTGAATTGACAACTTGCGTCAATGGTTATATTTTTTTCTTTGTAATGCTGATCTGAGGTTAGTAGAAGTTTGCTTCAATTCGTAAAAAAGACTTGATGCTGATTCATAATTCTAGGTCCTGCGATTTCTGAAAATAATGCGAATGTGGTATTCAAACCTGGATTATGGGGAATTAAAAATTAGAACTGCCTCGAACTAACATACATATTTGCTGTTCTAGTATGAAATCAGCATCTTTGTTATCGATTACTATTTACTGTTTACTGTTTCTGTTTATTTAAAAAAATATGTTGCTTCTATCCAGCATTTAAGAATTGGTTCTCGATTGAAAAAATAAGACTCATATACTCCAGTGACAACATCCATAATATTTGCGAAAACCACGTCAAGCTATAGTTCAAAGATCGTCTTTGGTTCACCGTCTGAAAATTATTATTTGAATTCATTTTATTCATAATTGAAATTGGACTTACGTTGCTATACGATTTGTGATTTACTGGCCTACTGCCTATAATCGCATACCAGTCCCACGTGCACTCTTGTTGTTCTTATAGAGAAGTTATGGTAATTGTCTATCTCATCATATCATGTCGAAAATATGGGAATAAACCACGCTCAACAGTTGAAATAACTTAAGTACGAAAAATACCTTTACGTGCTGTTTTCTCAACTTGATGAAAATGAAGATGGGACTGATATGCGATTATAGGCAGCCTAATAAGTATACAATTATAGTTAGTATAACAAAGGTTTCTGCACCACTAGGTAGATTAATTTAGGTTTTTGTAATTGTAGTAGGTAGCACAAGATATTTTGTCAGTTTTTTTTTGAGAGTCGAGCAAACGGTATGTTTCAATCTGATTACACTAGACTGCCGGTTGAAACATGGATACAACTGGTTGGTGTCGCCTGGGCAATGTTGTCATCCGACAATAGCTAAGTGAGAAGGTGCGACGCGATCATTGGCGCGTTAACCATATTCCGGCGGTGGAGGAAATGCTTCGCCAACCCGAGCGTCTGTTCACCAAGATGGTGCGGCTTAAGACAGCGTCTGATTTCCATGTTAGGAGCGGCTGATCAACGTCCTGGTGGCAGCGTGGGACTCTAAACAGAGCTGACACGATGGTCCTCCAGCGAGACAGGGGGTTGGGGAAGGCCCAACGAGCCGCCCCGGAAAACAACATGTTACAAACAACGTAAGAGATAATACGGATAGGAACAATCGGCATGGACCTAGGCAACGAAATAAGGACTACGATTGGAAACTTGGAACATGGAACTGCAAATCGCTCTGCTTTCCAGGATGCGACAGGATAATTTATGACGAGCTACATCCACGCAACTTCGAAATCGTAGCGCTGCAGGAACTTCGTTGGACAGGACAGAAGCGGGCACCGGGCGGCTACTTTCTACCAGAGTTGTGGTACCACCAGCGAGCTGGGAACCGGCTTCATAGTATTGGGTAAGATGCGCCAACGCGTGATAGGGTGGCAGCCGATCAACGCAAGGATGTGCAAGTTGAGGATAAAGGGCCGGTTCTTCAACTACAGCATCATCAACGTACACTGCCCACATGAAGGAAGAACCGACGACGAGAAGGAAGCGTTCTACGCGCAGCTGGAGCAGGTCTACGATAGCAGCCCGCGACGGGATGTGAAGATCGTTATTGGGGACTTGAATGCTAAGGTAGGACAGGAGGCAATGTACAGACCGGTAATCGGACCAGATAGCCTGCATGCCGTGCCTAATGATAACGGCTATCGGTGCGTAAACTTTGCGGCCTCCCGTGGTATGGTAGTCCGAAGTACCTTCTTCCCCTGCAAAGGTATCCACAAATCCACCTGGAGATCATCCGACCAACAGACAGAGAACCAAATCGACCACGTTTTAATCGACGCCAGGTTTTTCTCCAACATCATCAACGTTCGCACCTACCGCAGTGCGAATATAGATTCGGACCACTACCTAGTAACTGTGTGCATGGGCTCAATACTATCGACGGTGTATAACACCCGCCGAAGTCGAACGCCGCGACCAAATATTGAGCAACTGCGGGACGCCGAGGCTGCACAGGAATACGCGCAGCAGCTGGAGGCAGTGCTACCTACGGAAGAGCAGCTTGGCGCAGCTACCCTTGATGATGGCTGGAAAAGCATCCGATCTGCCATAGGTAACACTGCAGTAGCGCTACTAGGTACAAGGGCCCTGAATCATAGAAATGACTGGTTTGACGGCGAATGCAAACGGTTAGTCGAGGAGAAGAATGCAGCACGGGCGAGAATGCTGCAACACCGTAAGAGAGCGAACGCGGAACGATACCGACAGGCACGGAACAGCCAAAACTCAGTCCTCCAAAGGAAGAAGCGCCAGCAAGAGGACCGAGATCGCGTAGCGATAGAAGAGCTGTACCAAGCTAACGACACTCGGAAGTTCTACGAGAAGCTGAACAGCTCCCGCAAAGGCTTTGTGCCGCAAGCCGATATGTGCAGGAGCTTGGACGGCATTCTCCTAACAGACGAGTGTAAGGTGATCGAAAGGTGGAGGCAGCACTTCGACGAGCATCTAAACGATGCAGTAGAGCGCGAGGACGGTATGGCAATTGATCTTGGTGCACGAGCAGAAGACATCAGAATTCCAGCCCCCGATCTTCTGGAGGTGAAGGAGGAGATTGGTCGGCTGAAAAACAATAAAGCTGCTGGAGTGGACCAACTTCCCAGCGAGCTATTGAAATACGGTGGAGAAACACTGGCTAGAGCCGTGCACTGGGTCATTGTCAAGGTTTTGGAGGAAGAACGAGTATTGGAGGAGTGGATGGAGGGTATTGTGTGTCCCATCTACAAAAAGGACGACAAACTGGAGTGCTGCAATTACCGGGCAATCACTCTGTTGAACGCCGCCTACAAAGTACTCTCCCAAATACTTTGCCGTCGACTATCACAATTTGCGAAGCAGTTCGTGGGGCACTACCAGGTGGGATGTATGGGTGCCCGCGCCACCACGGATCAGATATTCGCGGTTCGGCAGGTTATGCAGAGATGCCGCGAATATAACGTGCCCACACATCATTTGTTCATCGATTTAAATCGGCGTACGACACAATCGATCGGGACAAGCTATGGCAAATTATGCACGACTACGGATTTCCGGACAAACTGACGCGGTCGGTCAAAGCGACGATGGATCGAGTGACGGTGTAGTTCGAGTTTCGGAGGCACTCTCGAGCCCCTTCGAAACCCGAAGAGGTCTAAGGCAAGGTGATGGTCTCTCGTGCCTACTGTTTAACATTGCCCTGGAAGGTGTCATTAGAAGAGCGGGGATTAACACGAGTGGCACGATATTCCAAAAGTCGGTTCAACTGTTTGGTTTCGCCGACGATATTGACATTGTGGCTCGGACCTTTGTGAAGATGGCGGATACGTACATCGGACTAAAGGCTGAAGCCAAACGGATTAAACTGGTCATCAATGCATCGAAGACGAAGTACCCGAAAGGAAGGGGTTCACGAGAGGACAGTGCTAACCTCCCACCTCGAGTTCAAATTGGTGGTGATGAAATCGAGGTGGTTGATGAGTTCGTGTATCTGGGCTCACTGGTAACTGCCGACAACGATACCAGCAGAGAAATTCAACGGCGCATTATGGCAGGAAATCGTGCATACTGTAACTGACTTTTTTACTCTACAGTCTGTACCGGGAAAGCTCAGTAGCAAGAGACCCTGTGGCGATGGTCCGAGGATCGGCTTACTACTGGGTAATCAGCGGGGCTTCGCGATCAACGATGCGGACTACTTTCACCTTGTTATTTGGGCTATTGTTTTCTGATTTGTAATTAAATTGTAACTAATTGTAAGGAAACTATTTTATTGGAAAGAACTATTTTTGAACGAGTATATTGAGTAATTTATTAATATTTTCTATTGTGAGTGTGAACGTGTGTGTGGGTGTGGGTGATCGTTACGTACCGCTGCTGCTGGTTGACGCTGCTGCTGTTAAGAACTGCTCGGTGTGGACGACGCTGCTGCCGCTGCTGTGGCGTGATGCTCCGCTTCGTTGCTGCTGTGGTTAACGACGGAGGGGTGGGGTGAGAAACAAACGCTGGCTATGCTTTCTCTTCTGGTCTTCCCTCGTTGACGAGGGCCCAGGACGATACCAGAGTGGCCGTGCCGAGAGGGGTAGGTCCTCCTTCGCGCTTATGGCTCAATGCCAGAGGTAGATCGCTGATCCTTTACGGGTTAGACGTAGCGGGCATCCAGGGCTCGCTAGGCCGGTCGTGTGCTGGTTTAACCGTACTGAACGGTCGAATTTAAACCAATATTAAAAGGTCCTGAGTAAACTCTGCTGCCACTCACATTTAGCACAGCACTTTTCAATCTACAACATTAGCACACGACAACCAGATACTTTATGACCTAGCATGGCGTTCTCAGCTACCAAGAACCTTATTCGCGCTATTTTATTTTACAATGGCTGCACCATATTTCGCGCTTAGATTATTTTGACACCCATCCGTATAACAGTTTTCCTCCCCCTCAACCTTGCTGTCATACTGGAGGGGAGTTGGCTCTTTTACCACCCACTTATACCCACTGTGTATCATATACAGTGGGTACAAGTGGTTCTGTATAAGTGTGTTGACAATTTTTTGAATATTAATTTGACTAATCCTACTATCCTACTTTAACAATCAATATCAACATTCAATTACATTTTACTAACCCTACTTATGATAACCCTTAAATATTAACGTGAAACTATGACTAAACATTTGAGCACAAATAAAAATCATACAGGATCCTGTAACCGACGGTTACAATACTTTGGTCTCCGGAGGACGCTCTGATCGAGTAGAATTCGTCGCCGCCCAAGTTAACCATCTACAAGACGCTGATCAGACCGGTAGTCCTCTACGGGCATGAGACATGGACTATGCTTGTGGAGGACCAACGCGCCCTTGCGGTCTTCGAGCGGAAGGTGTTGCGTACCATCTTCGGTGATCTGCAGATGGAAAACGGAGTGTGGAGAAGGCGAATGAACCACGAACTGCAGGAGCTGCTTGGGGAGCCATCTATCGTTCACACCGCTAAGATAGGCAGGTTGCGGTGGGCTGGGCATGTTGTAAGAATGTCAGACGACAGCCCGGTAAAAATGGTTCTTGAAACTAATCCGTCAGGGACGAGACGGAGAGGTGCACAGCGGGCAAGGTGGATCGATCAGGTGAAAGACCTGCGGACCCTACGCAGACTGCAGAGCTGGCGAACTGCAGCCATGGACCGAGTGGAATGGAGACGACTCTTACGTACAGCAAAGGCCACACCACGGCTTGGGACTGTTAGGTAAGGTAAGGTAAATATGTTTCAATCTGTAAATTTTGCATACAGCTTTGGTTTCGTTGCTGTGGCAAGTTAAAAATAGTTGAAAGTACATTTTTTCTGTTGTTGTAAAAATATATTGTTTCATGCCGATACGCTCTACATACACCAAGAATTTAACGACTTGAGACACTTGTGTACCTACGCGAAAAAACACTTGAAAAGATCTTGCATCGCTAAAGTATCCACTTGTTTATTCATTTTCAACTCCGCCTCAAGCTTTTCATACAATAGTAGAGAGTTTTAAAAAATCTTAGAGTACTACGATTTTCAAAGCTTTTCTCACACCGCAGTCGGCCGTAGTACTTTTCGAGTGATAGTGACAGTTGCAACAGTATCACGTACCCAGCTGCCGGTCGGTTGAATCGTAGTAGGCTTCATGGGGAAAATCGGTCGGCAAAAACGAGCAAAAATATAGAAATGAATAAGAGCACTTAGCAACCATACGTTCTGCCGTAACTTTTTACCCTCTTTTGTATGATGAATGTTTATACCGTGCAACGCATAAAAATGAAGCAACCACTTTCTCCCGCGGCAATGTGGTACATTTGTCATTTGGAGTTCTTTCTGTTCAAAAGTATTCGACACGCGGTGAGACGCTGAGAAAAGAAACGAAGGGTTGAATGCGTAGGGTATGTAATGTAAACATAGCATATACTCGTCTACTGGCCAGATTCGAGAAAAGTGGCTTATCCGTCCCTTATGAAACAGCAGTAGTGTGATAAACTGGGTGCACGTTCTATTCAGCGGCTTTTGGCCTCGTTATGAAGGGCATACATGACTAAACCATGTTGAAAGACGATACTTGCTTGCCTAAATGCACTGTGAGGAAATTTCATCAACGCGGATTAAAGCTTGAGCAACGTTTTAGCTTGAACAAACTTATTGCCAAAAGTCTACTCTTTGCTGTTCGTACAGATATGAAATGTATTTGGGAACGAGGTTAGATTTACTTTGTTCTTTACCTATCCCGGAAGAAAAAGTATTTCAATTTCACCAAGTGAATGATTATCCCCATATATTTTGGAACTCTTAATCCGCACAATTGCTCTTCATTTCATTTAATAACCTCAACAGCAAGTCATCTAGAAGGCATTTGTTTTCTCCTGTTTTAGTCCATGGGGAACGCGGCGATTGTTGGCTCTCAAGTTCGCCTTTGAATGTTCAAGTGAAACGAAACATACAAACAAGACCCAAGCCAAGCCACTACAAATTGAAAGATAAAGAAAAAAGTAACTTTTCCTATTCAAAACGAATGGACTTTTTTGGTCGACTCCACCGAGACTTTTTCACTCAGTCAAGATCCATTACACAAAGGCAACCGTGCGAGGAGCAACGATGTCCGCCGAACGGACCATTGACCACTATTGTGTTACTGTGTTATTCACTAAACCGACGAATATCATGTGTGTGGGTGTGGGAGGGGGTTGCTTTGAACACTGTTTCAGCTTTTATCGGGTGGAAATTTCTAGTGTAAACAACCAGCTAGTTGTGTTCATCACCAAGTTCGACAAAGTAAGCCACGAGCCACTGAGGACATGCTTCCTTGGTTCGTGCGTGGTTTCCATTCTATCTCTAAACCCAGTAGAGAACCGCAGCAGGCAAGTGCGGAATGATTGATCGGGACGATTGCTTCGTGCCGTTAGTCTGGCACCGGGAGCAGCCAAACTTTAAAAAAAATAATGCTTCTCCCATCCAACGACCGATGTTGGAACACTTAGGTGTTGATTTAGTGGCTAAAGTTGGCAAAACAAATGGGAAAACTGGTCAACTTTTTCTCCCAGCGGAAACAGAGTCATGCGATGAGACACACTCTGGTCGCGTTCCGGGTATAATGAAATTGTGTTTGATTACGAGAAAATTTCTGTTTCGTTTTTACACGCTTCTCTTGGTTCAGATTTTCTTCAAGAGTGGCTGGGGGAAGAAAATTTCATATATCTTTCTCCTAGTGCGTTGTCGACTCCAATAAATCATACGAACTTAGCCTTTGCTCAAATAATAGGAGTAATTTATTGCTCCGCTGACAGTTGTGTAAGGATTCGAATTGAATTCCAGCAGAAGCAATTTCATCTGGAAGAAGTGCTGCTCGTGCTAACGAGGCTGCTAAATGGGAAAAAGTTATGCGGCTTGAATGGGGTTACCACATTGTGGCCAACCTTACGGTTAGGTTCCGCAAAACAGCACCTGAGCAATAATTCATGTTTTACAACACACTACGAGCGTCTTATAGATTGCCATAAAACATAAATTGTTGCGGTTAAGAAGAATTCAATCAATTTAAATTACTAATTTTAAAAAGGTACCGCGTTGTGGCATTAACGTTTAAAATATTTTAATACAACCTAGCCGCATACGAGTAAAAACATTGATTTTACGGAATGGAATTTTGCAACTCCGCATTATTGTGAAATAGGAATAACTCCCGTTATGCTGAACATCATCTGTTGCCTACGCATGTTCTATCTTTTATTTCTACTTGTTGTGTTGAAATAAAAAAAGGCCGCATGCTGGCAAAATAACAAATTTGCATAATAACTCGTATATAAAACTGTGTACGTAGCCAAAAGATAGTGACTGAAATTTTTCACTTGACGGAGCGTGAACGCTGTACTCGTAGGAAAAATTCACCGAGCCGAATATGGGTTTTCATCTACTAGATCCCCACAGGAAACTCCCATCGTGGCGATGGAGTTGGAAATGCCAAAAAATCAATGCAGCTAGGCCGCTAAACTTACTACCTTATGTTACACCCGTATGGTGCAATGAAATTTTTAGTATGATTTTTTGATGAAGCTTCGACTGACAGATATTTTCATTTTGTTACCATATTTTTAGATTTTCGAAATGTTTGTTAGTCTGATAACATAGTTTTAAAATTTGTAGTCCACATTACTGCAGGTTTTATTGTCTAACGTTTCTCTGTGAAGTATTTCATATAGTAATTGAATAGCTTGCATTGAACTATTTTTTTATATTTCTTCTGACATTGTGGAATCTCATCCAGGCCATTACTAAAGGTTTTACCGCACTTGGGCGCTTTTAGTCAGCCCCACTTGTAAGCCGTCAATCTTCATCACCGAAATCATACGATTCGCAACGTTATCATTGCTACGGAAACATTGTTATTTCTTTTTTTTTATTACAACAGACACAAACGATCAAAGGCAGATGCCAAATGAAATAGAGCTCACATTCTCCGCTGTATGCTTCAATTTCTGAGAGTTTGCTTTGCTAACCTGATTATAAAGAGGTAGAAGAATTGACCTTAAGTGCTCATTTTGTTGCTTTTAATGCAAAACCTACAATTCCTTTTCCATATCATACGAACAGTGTTTTGGTTCAGAATTGAATTGATTAGTTATTCGTAGGTAAGTCAACCTATAGCAAGTTTTTTATTGCCTCGCAAGTGATACATACTTATTCCTCGGGAATCTTCGCGAGTTCATGGCAGATTAGCAGATAACTTCAGAGCAAATTACCGCTTCTTTCGAAGTTATGATGCGTTTTTTTACGATTTTGCAGAGCGCCTAATTGTTTATGATATCGGATGATGGCTTGGCTCATTTTCTCTCGATGGTTGTGCTGTGTGCTCATCGACCAGTTATTTTTGTTCACTTTGTTTGACTTCAGTTTATCATTAGAAATAGACTTTCTCATTCGAACCTATTATTTGTTAAAATAGATTTAAGTTTTGGAGACAGCCACATCAAATCGATAGTGTAGTTTCTGAGATAATGAAGTTTAGGGATTGTCACGTTTTGATATATTACTGACAAAGTTACAGCCCGATTATTTGCAACTAATTTAATAAAATCCGATCCAGCCTTAGGAGAAAGGCAAACACTATTCATTTATTACTTCCACGAAGTTTATTTTTGTTGAATTAACGTTATTCCGTGAGCGTAATTCTCATAAGACGAAATTATGTACCGAGATGTATCCCGATTTCCTCACTTTTCTATTGTTTATACTGGCGACGAGTAACCTATGATCCGATTGATGTCATACGTGCACGCTTAAAGAAAAATGCAGTCAAAGTTGTTTTTCAATAGAGCAGCGCACCTGAGTTTCTTATTCGAAGCACATTTTTAAAGTTCCCGCTATTCCTATTCCTGCTACAATTACATTAGAGTTTTAGAATTGGTTTTGAAATATTGTTGCGCATTCGATACAACATATGCATACAGTAAAATAGACTTTTGTTTTAAAATAACAAAAAAACAGTAGTTCTAAAAAAAACCTAAATTAATCCACCTAGCGGTCAGACCCAGCCTTTCTCATGCAATTTTTTATTTGTAAAAATAGCTTTACATGAACGCTTCAATCCAATAAATGTATATTCACTCTTAAGGTTCTAAAATATTGATGTTGTAATCTTTACATATAAAAATGCAGTCAAGTCTGTCCGTCTGTTTGATCCATATAGGCACGAAAACTACCGAACCGATCGACTTGAAAAATTTGTATGTAGGGGTTTTTGGTGCCGATAAAGGTTCCTATGATAGTTTGAGACCCCTTCCTTTTCTGGAAGGGGGGGAGGGTCCCATACAAATGAAACATAAATTTCTGCACAACTCAAGAACAAACCAAGCAAATGAAACCGAATTTGGCATGTGGATGTTTTAAGGGGTAGCTAATATGTCCATAATAGTTGAATGAAACACAAATTTGTGCACATCTCGAGAACTAATCAACCAAATGGAACAAAATTTGGCAGGTAAATGTTTTTAGTGGTAACAACTATGTACATAATGGTTTGAAACCCGACTCCTTCTTCTATAAGGGAGGGATCCCATGAAAATGAAACACAAATTTCGTATAGCTCAAGAACCAATCAAGAAAATACAACCAAACTTGGTATGTGAATGTTTTTAGAGGTAACAAATATGTCCATAATGGTTTAACGCCCCTCCCTCTTCTGGAAGTACATGTTTTCTTCACAAATTTCTGCACATCTCGCGAACTAATAGAATAATACACAGGAGCTAAAATCGACCACAGATTGCATTTTAAATTCTTTTTCTTTAACCAGTATGCCGTTCAAAATCCAGAAATTGTCTCCAAATGCCATTATGAAATCCAAAATGGCGACTTCCGGTGTCGGAAAAACAGCGGCAAATGACCAAATACCACCCAATATGGGTATTTCCGGAACCGTAATGATGCACTGGAGCCACAAATCGACTTCAGACAACATTTTGAATTGTAAGATGGCAACTTCCGGTTTCTGGAAAACAGCCTGAAATGGACGATTCCCATTAAATATTAGTATTTCTGGAACCAGAAAGATGCACAGAAGCTAAAAATTGATCACAGACACAATCTTGAATTTTAAAATGGTGACTTCCGGTGTCTGGCAAACAGCCGGAAATGACCAAATACTATTCGATATGAATGTTTTTGGAACCAGAATTACGCCCAGATGACAGAAAATGATTCCACAGGCAATTTTAAAGTCCAAAATGACGACTTTCGGCTTCTGAAAAACAGTCCGAAGTGACCAAATATCACCCAATATGAGTTTTTCTTTAACCAGTATCCTAAATACCATTTTGAAATCCAAGATGGCGACTACCGGTTTGTGAAAAACAGCCTGAAATAAACAAATTCTATCCAATATGAGTATCTCTGGAACCAGAATGATGCAAGGAGCTAACAATTGACCTCAGGCACCATTTTGAATTGCTAAATGGCAACTTATAGGCAACAGCCGGAAATGACCAAATAATACTCAATAAGGATATTTCCGCAAACGTGATGATGCATAGAAATCAAACTTTGACCCTGGACACTATTTTGAATTTGAAGACGACCACTTTTAGTTTCTGGAAAACAACCAAAAATACCTCCCAATATGGGTATTTCCGGTGTCAGATTGATGCCAGAAAGTCTGCTAAAAATGACAGAATACCACCCAATATGAATATATTCAGAATTAAGGCGATGTACAGAAGCCGAAAGACGAGGATGTCGTCATTTCGATAAAACCAATCATTTCAAACGATTTGTTATTTGATTTTGATCATATCCCATGGCCGATTCGTCGTGCATTTGCAGACTTCACACAAACCATAAGGAATCAATGAACTTGGAACGTTCAAATAGTACGACACCACATTTCAATTATGTTGAGGCCACATATATCGATCAAAGCAGGTATAGTTTTAAATAGTTTTAAATTCCATTTGACACTAATTTTATGAAAATCGGTACAGCCATCTCTGAGAAACATGAGTGAGATCAAATAGTCTTCAGAACACGTTTCTTTCCATAACTTTTGAACCGCAAGTTCAATCTTTATGAAATTCAAAAGTTAAGGATTTTCTAGGTAGCCCGTTCATTTGAAATTAATTTTGTTCAAATCGGTTGTGTAGTTTCTGAGATATTGATGTTTCATGATTTTCACATTTTGATACATAACCTCTAAACTAAAAACCCGATTACCATAAAATTCAATAGGGTCTTATGGGGCAACAAGACCTTTCATTTGCAATTAATTTTATGAAAATCGGTCCAGCCATCTCTGAGAAAAGTGAGTGAGAATAAAAATCTGCACATACACACACACACACACACACACACACACACATACACACACACACACACATACAGAAAATGCTCAGCTCGTCGAGCTGAGTCGAGTGATATATGCCATTCGGCCCTTTGGAGCACTTTTATACTTTCGGTTTTGCAAGTGATTGCTATACCTTTCTAGGAGAAAGGCAAAAACAATACAAAAGCAAAATTCATTCTCGCTCCGATTACTTCAGCAGTGATACTTCATCAACTGGTTTAGCCATGTGTAACAACTTGTTGGATTGGCTCTGTGCGCATTTTTTTGCTTCCCCTATTGAGTGTTCCCTAGAAACACGCAATCATAAATAAATATTGATACACTGCGTTCGGTAGGTATATCTTGCGTTGGTGCTTGCATCGAGCTTCGTATGAATCGAGCTGCCATAAATCACGGTAGGCTGCGACGTGAACCGGTTTGTCAATAGTAGAGTCTATTGTTCACGGCATGTCGCCAGAACCGTCCGATTGAACAGGTGCGCACAATTTCGACAGCCTACTGGATACTAGTTTTAACACATTTTCGCTCCACCGAGAAGCAGGATTCAGACAGCGGACCGAGAACACAGGATGCGTACCCAGCATAATGCTACTGATAGTGATTTATGGCACCGAATAATGGCTGGTTGACTGTTGCTTTCGTTTTTGATTAATTCCGGACGGTGCTCTTTGTGTGCGCTGCAATTCGACAGTTGAGATTGGAATGATGGCTGGATTATGATTCGGTTCGATGGTGGTATTGTGATACACCTTTTTTACTGTCAGAAAATTATCATTCGACAATCTATTGGAGTGTCACGTGGAATGATATTGACACTTTTCCGAAACCTACACTAGGAGGCACTTTTTTAGGATTTTTCGTTGCTTTTGTTTCTGTGCTTGAGCCGTCCTTAACCTTTCTGTACGAAACCACTAATGCATCGGCACTCATAAATATATTATTGCAAGGATTATATACTTCACCCGATCAGATGTGCTTGATAAACATCAAAGCAATTCGTCGTAGTGTGATGTGGTGAGAGCTAACTAATCACACCACAGACTGATTACTATACAACCTGACTAATAAAACATAGACTGGTTTCTTTCGTTATCGGATTTGAAAAGCAATTTACTTAAATCTTACAAGGCCAGAACGAAAATCAATGCACAAAAAACACACAGCTTGTTACTAAATTTTATCGCTTAATAAAAACAAATTAGCATTTCAATTGGATCATACTCCTAACCCATCGACGATAGTAGTCACTTTCCAACATTCCAATGCATTTAATCCGATAATCAGGTCGATTGAAATGGTTATCTGACTTTTCATTACCTCGGTTCTCCCTTCACAATACCTATCCGCTTCAGTTAGACAAGAGTTTCAGAGGGAAAGCTTGAGAGAACACAAAACTTTTCAATTTGGCTGAAAGCAATATAAATGGACAAAAGACCCTTGTTGAATCGTGTCGACTTGCCTGCTTGCCGCCCCCCACCGGTTTCTCGGTCACAGGAAAGCAACTATGCACGAACATGTTCGAATCGGTTCTTTTTACTCACCAACAGGAAGCGAATGTGCATCCTACCACCGACTTCCGACCACCGGATGCCGTCTGTGATGTTTTGTCTCCCGGAGGATGATGTGATGGTTGTACTTTCAATCAATTGAAATGCTTTTATTTTCCTATCAAAGTGGGTTTGACTGTGACTGGAAATTTTTAACCTATCTAGTGGATACGTTTACATGAAGGATTTGGCAAAATCATGATTTTATTTTTTCAGCGAATTGTGTTTTAAAAATTTCTAGTTAAATGACTTGTTCGCTGACCAAGATTTAATAAATTGACAAATTCTCTTACACCTGAACTACGGCTGTGTTTTCATTACTATATTGTGGGTAGACTCAATTTGTGCCTAGTCAAACACGATTCCGAAGCAAGTCATAAAAGTGTGTCTGTTATGATTTCATCAATTTTCGAGCATGGTCTTCGTTTTCACTGGAACTGAGCTCGGTTCGTATCCGATTTTCATTGGGATTACTTCTGAGCTATTGTGGATGACTGGACTTCAGGTCGTTTGATGTGTTGTGATTTTATGTTTTCCAGGTTTTGTGGAAGGATATCTTATATCTGTCGGAAATAGGGACAGGATATTCACCATTCAGTAAGTCATATCGTATATCTTTTTATTCTTGCAGTATATTTTGATTCCAAGGAATTGGCACACATTCATATTTGAGTGTCTCTACGCATCGTGTTTCAGTTATTCTAAGAGAAGCATTACCAAAAATCCACCCTAACTTTATCAATCGCTTCGTAAGCTCTAAGCGCTTATTAGGGTTACATTTCAAAAGCCAGTAAACTTTTTTAGGGTTGTACTAAAATTAGTTAAAAATTCTGAAATCGCTCGAAATGTTCACCACAACACTGGTGACATTTTTGACTTCCCATGATTGTACTGAAAATGAGTTAGAAATTTTAAAATTCTTCAAAACGTGTACCACAACACCGGTAACATTTTTGATATTAATGGCATTTTTGACATCGCTGTTATTACTATTATGTTTTCATCATTTTTCAGATTGTTTTAACATTTAATTTTAATTTAATCAGGCATTGTGGTACATGAAGTACGCATAAGAATTCCAATGATATTTGTTACAGTTATGAAATTAAAAAATACATTGAAACTATTTCACAGTTATATACTATCTTAAATCCTTCTTCTTATACTATTCACAAATAGAATAACCCAATCATTTGTACATCAGTTCTTCCATTATTCGTGTTCAGTCTTCATTTGAATGTGTTCAGATAGTGTGAGAGTCGTTCCGTCGATCGATTTCAATTGCCATAATACTATTTCACTGTTTGGTTGGTAAAGAAAAACAGGCATCAATCAATCATTCATTAAATTCAGATAATCTTGGATGCATTCTCAAACTCAATCTAAACTTAATCCAATCCAATTTTAATTGCATTGCGTAATCCATCGTAATTCATTGCAATTCGTCATTTTGTTATATTATTGTATTTCATTAAGTGAGAGACTAAATCATTACCGACGATTCGTAATGAAGTTCGACCAGCTGAAATGTGGCTTATTTTGCCAAATAACCATCCACAAGATAATTGTTTCACCACTGGCTGGCTGGCTGAACAATTAATTAGATCGAAGCAACCGTCGGCCAGAACACCATTGCATGTAGTTTTGCATGGTTTGATTCCTCTATTATTCCAACTGACGATAGATAAGCAATTTGAATAATTTTCCGCATGCTTCGGTTTGCTTGTTTTGATGCCTCAATTAGTGAACAATGTGATTCGTGTTTCAGCCTAGTGTCGCTTAAGGATAATAACAATGTATAATAGTTTTCTAAAAGATTACCTTGGATAGATAATTGATTAAACATCATAAGAAATAACACTACGCTTTTCGGTTGTCATTCACATTTTCCAGTATTTGAACGACTGTGGCGACTAACTGAATTGCATCATAACTCAACGATTACCACCATAGAAAAAAAAGTTATTTTATTTAATATTTTTTATGATAAAAATATCCTAATGAAATATTTCGTTGTTTTCTAGTTGATTGACAGAAAAAGTGCCAGTGGTTTTTCTCGCAAACTCAACGTAATTATGCAATAATTTGTCAACAAAATGAGTGCAATGAATTAACACCGTTTCATCACTCGTTCCATTGTGCGAAATCATTTCATGTTTTCATGGAGCAAATTTTTGCCTTGCAAATTAATTCACAATTGACAGCGTGATTAATTGAAGTTTACTTCTTTGTCTTATTCGATCAGTGTTTACAAGACATGGAAAGTAGATGGTTTCCAGAATGTCTGTGTACCGCATTATTAAAAGACTAATGCAAAGCTAATGCAGTTAAAATTTATGCTAGGATAGTAGCAAAAATTTTCATTAGGGGCCATCCACATTCCCCGTGGACAGTAATGTTAACGGCCCATACATTTTTTTTAGAATATACACGGACAGTTGTCCATATAAGTTCAAAGTGGATCAAAATTATTAAAAATGTATCTACGATGGCCCCTTAGGTACATCTTGAATAATATTCAAAAACAAGCTTTTGTGCACGCAGGATGCTTCAATAAAGCAATGATTTACAGCGGATCAAAGTGATAGGGAAAAGTTTTACAAAAACCGAATAAACCACATATAAGTTTTCCATTCAAATGTTTGGTAAAGCAAACAGCAGAATTTAAGGAATAAAGCGAGTTTTCGAGTGTCTACATCTTTAACCTTCATATTTTTAAACTAATAAAACGAGTTTCCAGTTCATATCCTGCTAATCTTCAATAGCAACTCTTCGAAGCTTAGCCTACACAAGTAGGCGTCCTGCAAGAATCGACAGCTCGAATAGAGAAGGGATGGGAAGTTAAACTTGTTTTATTATCTTCACTTGTGTACCATTAGAAATTCTATACGAAACAACTCGAGTCTTGCATCATCTTTTCTATGCGCATTGCAGCAGACATGTTCTGCACTTTGGATAATAATTAAAGCAGACACAGACGTGCCACATAAAATAACCATGCTCGACTGCACTCTCGTGTGGATTGGCACATGTTGAAATTGTTCCGAAGCCGACTTTTTACGTGCGAATCTGGAACGATACTCATGCCAATGCTAATGTGGCGAAGAAAGTGGGTAATTTCCAGAAAAAAAAATGTTTAAAGTAAGAAAAACGAATCAGGTGGCAATAAAATTAGATACGTTCGTTGATTTGAAATCTAGATGCAGGATTTCGAAACTGGTTCTGTTTTATACCAACGCTTTTATATTTATCACAAAAACAAAATATTAAATATAGTCGATTGCACAATATTTTGCTGGTAGGACACACATGTTTACCGTTCAACGGAATTTAAATTTATGATTCACTTGAGCATTCACCGGTTTTCAACGGAGCATATATACACACGAAGCTGCTCATCCGGAGAAGAAAATATGGAATAAGAAAATTTCCGGTGTCAAACTGCTACTTTGGCTAGATATCCAACAACCTTGATACATAGCATATCAAAACACTGCATACACCCACATAAAGAGAAGAAAGAAAGATTCTACTGATATTGCATAAAAAGATTCAAAGTTTACTGACATGCTCTTTAAACTTGGTACTGTTCGTGAAAAAAAAAGAAACAAAGTACGAAAGGTAAACGGTGAACGCTTGAATTCATTATTTATGTGTCCAATGCTGGAAAATAAAGTCAGACGTATCTGATTCTGAATTTACTCACTGCGTTTTTCATATATGACTCAGCCGGTTTGTATTTCAAAGCGACCGGGCCCTAATATGAGATCATTATTGATTTTTTTATTCGATTTGATGACTACTTCTCGGAGATAACCTAATAGATTGAAATGCCGAGGGGTGAAGGTTCTTGACCATTGTTATCAACGAAATGATTTCAAAACGTAACCGTGCTTTATTGCATTTACCGACTAACGGATAATCCATCGTGACGTAGCAGCTTGAATATCCATTTCTTTGGACATCATTTTCCGGCAAATTCAATCTGACCTCTTTCAATGATTGATTCACATTGGATTAGTTGTTTTTAGGAGGGTAACTTCTACCATCATTAGCGTAGAGGAAACGAATGACACGGAAAAAGAATTTTTGTATCAAATTTAATTAACTTTTCAGGATAGGGCATGTAAAATGCTTCCGCGGAAAATCACTACTTTTACGAAATACGTTGAGACATTTCAACCCGCATGCCTGATTTTCGTAAACTTTTGATTTTCAAGTCTAAAATTATTCAGGCATTTATGCAACCGGGAAGTCTTTTAATGTCAATTTTAAAAACACAGTATTTGACATGTTCACACATACAACCCTTTTTTGATACTTTTGACAGATTTAAAACTAATTTCCATAAAAATCATAAACCAACGATCAATAAACAAACACGTTTCTGGATAATTCATGGGTAATTCGCTGTTAGGACAACATAGAGGATTGAAAGCTTGAGTAAACTGATTTCTGATTTCAATTCGAAGCCGGTTAGTGAAATCGAACTACGCTGCTATTTAAGTACCTATTGTTTATTTAATCGAAGTTAGTTGCTTTGCTCTAATCTCGGCAGAGCGCCTTGTAAAGAGTCACAGACGCTAAAGTTTTCAGTCTTCCGCTCTTATTGTGTAGCTTCAAAGTTGGTGAAAACCGGTGACGATAACACCGCTCTGTTGATTGCAAAAGTTTTCCGGCGTAACGGATTGTCGTTGCATAACTTTCGCGCTGTACTGAACGGTAACGGAAGGGTCTACAGTCAGCGGAAGCGCTGACTTTACCTGGAAGCCCTCCGTGAGGTTTCGAGAAGTTATTACGGCGTCACATTGTGTGATCAATTAGCTGCACTGGTGTGATTGTTTGCCATTTGATTAACTTCCTCGGGGTAATTATTTCGAATGATTGTTGGTTCAGCTGTCGCAGTAATAAATTCGGAGAGGTTATTGCTGCGTCAAGACTAACTTTTGTGAACTTTTTCGCGCTTTTAGCTTGATTTCAGATAATGTTTAATAATCTTCGAGCTGCATCACTGAATTCAGCAGCAGTCGTAACGATAACTGATAAAAAGTGTAATAAGATCAAAACTTTATTATAACTTTTTGGACATTTATCATTATATGCTTTATGATTTGTTGAAATTTGATCTTCAAACTGTTTCGTCACGTAGTTACTACAGAGAAAATAAAATTATTATCGCTTTAGAAAAATAAATGCAAAATGAAAATGTTCTCGAAACTGAATGAAAAGAAGAGTATACACTATTGTTCAACATTACGATTGCAATCCATATTTACAGATTTTGTTCACCCACAAAATTTGCATCCTCTGCTTTCTAATGGATGCTCTTACTGATTGCCAATCAAAGTGTTTTTCTATAGATAGCTGTCGATTGGATTCAGCAAACCGATACGATGTCCAATTAGTGATTGCCATAAAAGTGCCGATTTGCCAATTCAAAGTTATTCTGCTCTAGCCGATAACAGCTGCAATCTTGAAATGGAAATGGTCTCTTTTGTGTTGTTGGTTCAGATTTGATTTTATTCTATGTTGTTAGTTATTCCTTGTGTTCCACAACGTCCAATCGTCTTAGAGTCACAGAAAAGTGCTATTGAATGGAATGAATTTATTACCAGAGGGTGCTGAGCATCCTGCATTGTATCCGTTATTGTGTTGATGTAGGGATTTGGCCAATCGATATTGGCTGTGGAAAGCTCTTAAGAAAAGCGCCATGAATCTCGTGCTTAGTGTCATCACTAGTGTTATTTTTGTGTGCGAAGAGGTAATTCGAAGGAATGTGAATGTCTTTCACTACTGGCGAAGTTGTTTTTGGCATGACACAAGAATGAATTGAAATAAATTAGTTCCATGCTTTTCGGAAGAAGGAAAAACAGCCTATTGAAACTGATTCTTCTGAAAATTGTGGTCATCTTTGTAGTTTAGTTATAACATTTATCCCTCAAATCTTTTTTCAATTTACCGTGGGAAATACCGAACATTTTCTATGTGAGCCTACATAGATAATAATTGATTTTGTGCCTCGTTTACACAACCTTCTCATTTGATAGAGCAAACTTGTAGGCTATTGCCTCCGTAGGAAGACAGATATTTCTATGTTCGCATATTGAAGGAACCTGTTTGACACTTAATGCAATTATTTTTGGGATTTTCTTTGGATTTAAACATAGAGCAAATGAAATTTCTTCTCTAGCATTGACATAAAACCTAACGAAGGGTAGCGGAGGTATACATAATAGAAATACAAACACACAATTCTACCAACCGTGATTATTTGGCATATCTCATTTGCTTTGAAAATTGCGATTTCGAAGGGGTCGCTTCGAATTTAGTAATTTAAAGACAATGGATGGATGAACCTTACTCATTTCCGTGCTAAAAGGCAAATTTGTTAATGTTGCTGTTTCCCGGTGGATTTAACTAATGACAGTAATTTCTAACCTTAACTTAAGCCTATTTCTGTCTCATTGTTGAGTTTTGGATTCAACACAATGTTAATAGTAAAATTTGTTCCAATTTAAATTGCTTCCAACATATGATTTGCCTGCTACGTGGCGTTCATGAGATCGAACATTGCCTGTTGCAGAAAAGAAAGTTTACCCGCCTTAATGGGTCCCAGGTAGTTGATATTAGAAAATACATTCTCAGCAATGCCAGCTATCCCTTTTTTTACCAATAATAACGATCATTTTCGAACTACCTACATTAGCCGGCATTATGTTCGAACTACCTACAACCTTGGCATATGATATAAGTAGAAAAATTGGGCGGTACAATTGAAGAATTAGAAACATGTTTTGAAGTTTGGAAATTTTTCTATCAAGACGCTCGAACATAAGTGAATAAATTTTAGAAGTTTGTTTTGATTGGGAAATTGAAAATTTGACATATGATTGCTACTACAAAAGGTTAAGTGGAAATTTTTACTTTATTTCACAGGACATATATCCTTTTGTGAGAAAAGTTTCCACAAATAAGGCATTTTTGGTCCATGTTACAGAATTTAGATTCATTGCCATATTGTTGGCAAATACGGCTCTGAGCGATATGTTTTTCACTTCCGCAAAATTTCTTATACAACTCCCACTTTACCTTCATGAGAATTACTTGAGTAGGTGCTATGATAGGTAACTTTAACATAAAAAACAAATGTTGAGACTTTTTTTTGAAAACATTACATCCGAAGAAAGAGTTACCACAATTGGTGGAACTTTCTCGTTTTATTTTTTTTCAAAGAATATATATTTTAAATAGATTCATTAGCAATAACTTTCACTTCGCTGGCTTCTTGTTTAGGCAAATTATCAAATACATTTTCGCTGCAAACACTCGAATTGTCCTAGAGAGAATGCTCTCTTTTTATCCTCGTAGTGATGCGCGGTTTCTTTTTTCGCTCTGTCATTTCGCTGACACAAAAAAGCTCGAAACAAATGTTAAACTCAAAAATAGGTAGTCTTATGAAAGACTTTCTGAACTTTCAGCTAGTCTTTAAAACATAGTCTACCAGTACTAAAGCAAAAATTGGGAGGTTGTATCTACGACACGAGCGCATAACTGACGTAGAACTACGCACACTATTAACAAAAGCATTGTTTAGAGTGTTTTATAAAATGTTTGAGTTATAAAATCTTCATTTCATTTTCTTTTTTGGCCTTTTCTGGACTTTAGAAGGCGATTTTGGCCATTCTGAGCTCAATTTTGGATCATTTTCTTTTTTGGCCTTTTCTGAGCTCAATTTTGGATCATTTTCTTTTTTGGCCTTTTCTGGCCTTTAGAAGGCGATTTCGGCCATTCTGAGCTCAATTTGGGATCATTTTCTTTTTCGGCCTTTTCTGGCCTTTAGAAGGCGATTTCGGCCATTCTGAGCTCAATTTGGGATCACTTTCTTTTTTGGCCTTTTCTGGCCTTTAGAAGGCTATTTCGGCCATTCTAAGCTCAATTTGGGATCATTTTCTTTTTCGGCCTTTTCTGGCCTTTAGAAGGCGATTTCGGCCATTCTGAGCTCAATTTGGGATCACTTTCTTTTTCGGCCTTTTCTGACCTTTAGAAGGCGATTTTGGCCATTCTGAACTCAATTTGGGATCATTTTCTTTTTCGGTCTTTTCTGGCCTTTACAAGGCGATTTTGGCCATTCTAAGCTCAGTCTGGGATCATTTTCTTTTTTGGCCTTTTCTGGCCTTTAGAAGGCAATTTCGGCCATTCTGAGCTCATTTGGGATCATTTTCTTTTTCGATCTTTTCTGGCCTTTAGAAGGCGATTTTGGCCATTCTAAGCTCAATTTGGGATCATTTTCTTTTTTGGCCTTTTCTGGCCTTTAGAAGGCAATTTTGGCCATTCTGAGCTCAATTTGGGATCATTTTCTTTTTTGGCCTTTTCTGGCCTTTAGAAGGCGATTTCGGCCAATTCGGCTCAATTTGGGATCATTTTCTTTTTCAGCCTTTTCTGGCCTTTAGAAGGCGATTTCGGCCATTCTGAGCTCAATTTGGGATCATTTTCTTTTTTGGCCTTTTCTGGCCTTTAGAAGGCGATTTTGGCCATTCTGAGCTCAATTTGGGATCATTTTCTTTTTTGGCCTTTAGAAGGCGATTTCGGCCATTCTAAGCTCAATTTGGGGTCATTTTATTTTTCGGCCTTTTCTGGCCTTAGGAAGGCGATTTCGGCCATTCTGAGCTCAATTTTGGATCATTTTCTTTTTCGGCCTTTTCTGGCCTTTAGAAGGCGATTTTGGCCATTCTGAGCTCAATTTGGGATCATTTTCTTTCTCGGCCTTTTCTGGCCTTTAGAAGGCGATTTCGGCGATTCTGAGCTCAATTTGGGATCATTTTCTTTTTTGGCCTTTTCTGGCCTTTAGAAGGCGATTTTGGCCATTCTGAGCTCAATTTGGGATCATTTTCTTTTTTGGCCTTTCTGGCCTTTAGAAGGCGATTTCGGCCATTCTAAGCTCAATTTGGGGTCATTTTCTTTTTCGGCCTTTTATATAGTGGCGGATGTAATAAACTTGTAGACGCGGCACATGTTCTGAAGAACCCGACATTAGCGCATCGTTTACCAAAACGAACCCTGCTGTATACCTTCCCCTTTATCCAACATCCCAGTGATTTCTCGTGGAAGTGCAGAGGTGTTCTCGGCTTCCATGAAGCGAGTATCACGTCAACATATTCCTATACAAACTCCTTCTTTGACCAGCATTCGAATGCGGCCGGCGCTGGTATTGCCTAATATAAAGATTTAGGTCACCTGTTTTTACACATTGAGGATGCATGTTGGTCCCAAACATGATCTGTTGGTTCTTTGTGTAATTACAGCTGATTTGGCAATAAAGGAGTAGCAACCGCGGGCGGTCAATCATGCTCATGCTCATGCTCATCTAGATTTAATATTTAGCTTTAAGCGAATAATATTTTAGATGCATTTTGAATGATTATGATACAGATTTTAGTTAGAATTTTTGGTTTATTTATGGTTCAACAATAAATTTCAAAACCCTCTTTTGTATAATTTTGGTCACTATTTGGTCGCTATCCGGTCTCTAATTGGTCAATATTTAATGAAAAAAGTCACTAAAGTCACTATTATTTTGCTACTAGCCCTGATATTTCACGAGAAAATCGTAACCAAATATCGCTAGCGGCAAAGATGTGTTTCGTGGAAGTTTTCTTCGGCCGGGAAAAATATCTAGATGTGTGAAAGTGGCAGTTTAAATTTTGTCAAAAAAAAAAAAAAAATGTTTGAGTTTTAATGGAGTGGTTTCATTCATGCAAAAAAAAAAAAAAACTTCAACGTTCAAGGTAAGTTAACACAAATTGAGTTTCTGAGGCTTGGCAAGTTGAATCCTGCCCACAATGCATATCACCTTACGAAGCCGTCAGTTACTATATATATATATTAAATACGGGTCAATTTTTTTGATATTGATATGTCAAATGAATTGAAAGTCTGAGAATAATAATAAAATCTAATAGATTCTAATATTATTTTGAGGCGGGGCTTACCGAATGGAAATTGACTCCGGAATGCGCTGCAAGTACTCAGTCATTCTGCAAAGGGTCTTTGGAAGGTCGGTAGACCTAACACCTTCTAGGTTCCGAAAACAAGACAGATGCAGAAACAAGAATCAACAGCATTGTCTTTTTTCACCCTATCACTGCCAGACAGTGGAATCTAGAAGGTCATACATACATACATACATACATGTTACAGAATTTAGATTCATTGCCATATTGTTGGCAAATACGGCTCTGAGCGATATGTTTTTCACTTCCGCAAAATTTCTTATACAACTCCCACTTTACCTGCATGAGAACTACTTGAGTAGGTGCTATGATAGGTAACTTTAACATAAAAAACAAATGTTGAGACTTTTTTTCGAAAACATTACATTCGAAGAAAGAGTTACCACAATTGGTGGAACTTTCTCGTTTTATTTTTTTCAAAGAATATATATTTTAAATAGATTCATTAGCAAGAACTTTCACTTCGCTGGCTTCTTGTTTAGGCAAATTATCAAATACATTTTCGCTGCAAACACTCGAATTGTCCTAGAGAGAATGCTCTCTTTTTATCCTCGTAGTGATGCACGGTTTCTTTTTTCGCGTCATTTCGCTGACACAAAAAAGCTCGAAACAAATGTTAAACTCAAAAATAGGTAGTCTTATGAAAGACTTTCTGAACTGTCAGGTAGTCTTTAAAAGATAGTTGACCAGTACTAAAGCAAAAATTGGGAGGTTGTATCTACGACACGAGCGCATAACTGACGTAGAACTACGCACACTATTAACAAATGCATTGTTTAGAGTGTTTTATAAAATGTTTGAGTCATAAAATCTTCTATTGCTTGCTCAAAATAAAAAACTCTTTCTTTTTAAATCAATAATAGCATATTTGAATTAAGAAACAAACACTGGGAGTCTACTGTATGAAAATAATACAATACTTCGTATGTTTTGTGGCGTGCTGAACAGCGGAATATATGGTTGTGACCGGGAATCTTCACGTGGTTATGAAAAATTCCATATCTATCAAAATTCCATAACTATTTCAACTAAGAAATACCCCAAATCGTCACGATGGCAATTACTTGTTAAGTTGCCTTGATAAGGGCAGTCTGATGTTCAGAATCGTTTCTGCTATTCGCAACCTTTGTTCTGTGCCGATAGTGGAGGAATGAGGCGACTGACAACACTTGGAAAATTAGACGGCCGCGCAGATTTTGATATGCAGATTACAACCTTTGTACTACCCTGCCAGTGGGGAAACAAAGGCACTCTCACAACATACACTGAAAAGAACCACGCTGCTGCAACTAAGACATGTGTGCAACCGGGTTTAAGTCGAAAGCAAATTCGAAAAGCCAGCTGATACTGGCATAGAAAGTTCACAACACTTCAATAAAAAGGATGTAACGTCCAAAAAGAAAGTATGAGGGTTAGTGCATATGACTCAAACACAGACTGGACGGAGGATTACAAAAAATGGTTATTCGCAACCGCGGATGAAACATGAAACAGCGTCATTTATTTGTTTTAAAGTATCGGCAGTGATTAAGGGGTTAAGAACGACCTGCGAAACTAATTTTTTGCAGTATGGTACATTGAAATGAAGATATCATGCAAAAAATAGCTTCGTAGCTTATTCATAACTCCTGAGATTCTATTTGATTCACTACCGAAAATACGGAGTGGAAATCCATTACATCACATAACTACGCTAAGTAAATGGTAATACTATGCATAATACCTCAAGAAATTGGTGTAAAAAGACCGTTCAGTGGCAACAAGATAAAAAGCATTTTAAAAAGATAACACAACATCTGTTACCGCTGAGGTATGTAATGCGGTCTAACCAGCCTTACACATCGCAACGCTCTATATATCGTGTTATTTCGAGAAACCGTCCAAAAAAAAGCGTGTAAAAAAATCGTGTCCGTGCAAAATAGGAATCAACAAAACAAACAATTTTTTTTGCATGGGTGTTTAGAAAAACCGTGTTATATCGAGAAACCGTGCATAAATAGGCGCGTAATAAAATCCGTGTAAGTTCTCAATTTTTCAATTTTTCAATTTAAAAAAAAATCTGTATTAATAATAAGAACCGGATTTGTGATTTTAAATATCAAGTGTTCTCAGTGCCTTGTACTTTGTCAAGTTTTTTTCACTGTTAGGACGAAAGAATTGGTTATAATACCTATCATTTTTCAATTTAATTTTTAATGATTATGAACATGTTTGAAGATTCTAAAATTGTCAATTCGAACTTATAATTAAGCTTAACATAATATACACAGCATATAACAAGTTAACATGCTTCCAAACTGACGTGTAAAATCTTCAACAGTAAACCGCAGTAGGCCAAACAATACAAAGTTGTAGAAATAGCTAACAAACGGCACATCTGCGCTTTCGGTGATTGTGATGTTCTGAGAAAACCAATCCTTGAAGCAGTCGAAAAATGTAAGCAAAATATTATATTTAATTATTGATCTCTGTCATTCAATCCTGATTAACGAAGTTTTTGATGTGGCAGCTTACAATGAACGATTTTTTTGTTATAAAATTAAATGGAACCACAAGCCGCTGTACCGATTACACCGGTTTAGTGGTTAAAACATAATTATGTTGCGATAAATTGATCCTTGTTAGAACTTTCGAGCTCTATTAGGCTCCAAAAGAAAATACATCAAAGAGGAAAGTGTCCTGCCCCCAATTGTTCACGAGTCACAATCCGCCAGAACAAATCGCCAGAAATAACTTCTACCTCTAGTCGGAGCTGTTAAAAGCAGACGGCAACAAAAATAGCAATAAATAAGAAATTAATTGCCTCTTTTGGACAGCTGCCAGACAGCTTGTGAAACATTGCAAGTTTTACTGGTCATAGTTGCTCATGGGCTAGGAAATCACAGCAAGCGTGGAAGTGAGCTGCGAATGTGGAATTCCTCATTTACTGAGTAAAGTAGACTGGAAGCGTGAAACATATTTTCCATCTGTCGTCAGCCTCCGTAGCAACACAGAGCATACTTAGAGTAGCTCGGAACTGTCAGTGCTTCCGTGAATTTCGAAACCAGCGTATGAGAAGCAGCATATTACTTGTTTTTTTCGCTTCCATTGCAACAATGAATGTCGTGTGAAGGGCTTTCAATTGATACTTAGTCGAGACTCGTTCCGAAGACTGGCAAGCTGGCAGATGTCGTCTCTTAGGAAACCGTTTTTCATGTTTCACAAGTTTATCGCTTTTTTATTTAGATACAATGAGCAAGATAGTTTTTACCGATTCTCGTGCTCAAGAAACCATTTGACCGACTTCATACTCATTGTGAAATCCAACTTAATTAAAATACATTACACTGAAACTATTGAAACTAATATTACACTTTTCAATAAATATTGTCTAATTTGACATGCTACATAATTTTTGCAGTGCAATTATCTAGAAAAGTGTTTATCATCATTTGAATGGTCACTATCCAGTTCTCGAATTCCCTGGGAACGGTGTTTGTCACAGTAAAACCGTTCTAGAGTTTTCCATGCACAAACGCCTGCCTGTTTGCTTCCCTAAGGGATGTAATTTTCCAACAAATGAATTCATCCGGATGTAACCGCACTTCGCCATGATCCATGCTTTTCTAGGGAGCTCTCTTGTATACAGGCTGCGTAAAATAGCACAAGCAGATCGACCCATACATGTATGCTAACTCGTTTTTTTTCCTTAAAGAAATCTTATATATCGGAGTCAAAAGTTCGTATGATATGACCGGATCATGGCGTGCTCTGCTTATGTTTCACTTTACATACGTTGCATTCTCGCACCTTTCGTTTTCGTGTGCGAAAGATGGAACTTTTCCCTTTAGTATCGTAAACTGACCAACAGCTTTTAATGCGAAGTCGAGAACAGCGTTCTGCATTACTCGGAAGGATGCAATTTCCTATGATACATAGTACATACCTACGTCGTACACTTAACTATGTTTGGCTAACATCGAAGCAAAAAGTGTAGATTCAAGTGCAGTGTGCTCAACAGTATAGAAACGCATTAATTGCGTCTTCTCATGGCCTAGAATAGCTTGCAAGAATGCACTTTAATATTGAAGCCCTTTGACTAATGGAAGGATTCACTGTTTACCTCTCTCTAGAGCATATCCGCTTACCATTACTTAATTTCGTTTGCTCTGTGACGTTATTCTATCAGGAGTGCCTGGTTGAACTAAAATGGATTTTGCGGGAAAGACAGTGTAACGATTGCATCTTTTAACTTCTCATTTTGACGTAAAGCTATGTCATATTTTGGCAGGGTGGCAGGAATGCTTAAAGTGTACGGAAGAGTGCGTATATTTTTCTTTCACTGAACGGGTTAAGAAAAAAAAAACTAATTATGATCAAATACTCTACTGGTACCGGAGTGTAGTAACAGGCTAGTGTCCGTGCGAAAGTTCTACAAAGCCGTGTTCGAAACGTCGATCCGTCTAATTCGCACTGGACAGAAAGATATGTAAACAGTTTAAAAGAAAAAGGGTTCAATGAAAGATAGTATGGGGAACATCAATTGGAATGGTCCAGGAGCGGGGGCCTAGTGTGGTTGGTAACGTCTCCGCCAACCACGCTCGACGCCTGGGTTCGAATCCCACCGCCGACATAGGTGTCGATGGTTGTGAGGTGGCGTGATCCACTCACAACCAACCCAACTGGTCTAGATTCAATCCTAGCCGACACCGGGAGATTTTCTGAGGCGAAAAATCTTTGGGATCACGCCTTCCATCGCATGAGGAAGTAAAGCCGTTGGCGCCGGTCCGTTAATAAACGGGTCGTGAGTTAGGGTCTTGGGTGTGGAGTCGCCTCCCTGGGCGTCGGTAATTGGCCACAACAGTGGCGGAACTAGACCGACGGAAAATAAGCGAGAATAAAAAAAAAAAATTGGAATGGTCCAACGAGTCAAAGCACGTACCTACAATAAAAAAACTATATGTCTTAAGCGCAACAAAATTCAAGCATATTTCTGGGAAACTTGAGCTCGCTCTTGACAAAGTTCTAACCAAAACGGCGATGTCCATTATTATGGAAGACGAAACTTGCGTCACTACTACAAAACGCTTCCAGAGGTGCACATTCAAACTGTAGAGTAGGAAACAGATGTCTCAAACTCGGGGAAGCCATTTTTTTGTATGGAAACCTGCGAAAAGGGATTGGTTTTCAATATTATTTTACAATCTGTTATGGATTTATGTTCTTGTTTCACTCTTTCGAGCATGCACGCCGGAATCTACCGGAAGGGATAGTTTCAAAAACATATGCTACCATTGATTCGAGGGCGTATATGTCAGATACCTTTTTTGCCAGAATGCTGCTATGCGCATCGCATAAAGGACTGGTAACGTGAAAATAAAACCGATTCCGTGGGAACGGAAATGATTCCAACGAATTGCCCACAGATAAGGCCTACTGAGAAATGTCAGGTTCGACAAGAGGAAAACTTCAGGAGAAGAATGAAGAAGATGTCAAATACTAATACTAAATGGATATTAGCACAACAGCAGAACAGAATAACAATATGCATCATTATTTATCTAGTTTAGAATCTGCTCTGAAATAATTGTGCTGTCTGAACCAATGCATGACACAACAAAACAGTTCAATGCGATAAAGCTGCCAATTTTGTTGAGGGAGAAAGAGAGAAAAGCTTACAGAAAAAACTCTACGGGGAACCTGCTGTCAATTTCATAACAGTAACATCGGAACTATATAAATGCAAATGAAGGAAGAATTCACAAAATGACAAACCGATTGGTGGGGTTGGTACTACCGATAAGGGCACATTGGATTCCAATCTGCAAGCAACGAACAAATTGTCCGCTGTCGATCGACCGTTCCTGTTCCGTCCCACGCTTGATATCCACTCGGACCGACAGTGAAGCAATGCAATTCGTCCGTTTACTTTCACATTAAAAATGATTCTTCCCTAGCAGTATCATCATTGTATTTGTATCGCACAAACATCAGTTGATTGGATTTGTAAAACGGGCGATATCTTTTTTTCCATTTTACTTCTTCAGCTCTTGTTTGCTCCACAAACAGAAGACAACAAACAGCATTTATTGACAAGACGAACGGTATTTACTGCTTGAGTTTTCATCATTGTTGATTGTGATGGCGAATAAAATATTTCCAAAAAAAGGGATCCAACAGACAAACATATCATGGTTTTCTCCAAAGTCTTTTAAACGCGTTTGTATTGGAGCATTAGTAGTGAAGGATGCGACCGTGAATCTGTGCATGAAATTTTACTATCTCTTGCGTGCGCTTGGGTATCTACTGAATTTGGAGTGTTCTTTCAAGCCAAAGCAATCCACAGGGAGAGTTCTATGATAACTATATGGTAAGAGATAAATAATACCTGAAAATGCACTGTTTATCTCTGTTTGCTCATAGCTTAGGGTTTCGCGAAAATCATTAACACTTACATGTTTTTTTTTTTTCAACGCAAATAACACAATGTTTATTTTAGTACTGACGCAAATGTAAAAGAGCTTCATGGGAATGATAACAGCTACTTCCTTCAACGATATCAAAGTAAACGTTAAAACATACCTACTTCCGTTTTAAGTACTTAAGTATTTCTTTTTCCTAGCCAAGGACCCATCCAATAGTCAAAGAATGCAACATAGAATGCTTCATTGAACATTCCAATGCTTTCAACATTTTTGCTTTAACATTTTTTCCCACAAAACTAAACTTACAAGTATGATTGAAATCAATTCAGGAAAATGTTCGGCCAAACAAACTTTCCGCAAAATATTCAACCGTTATGATGGACGCCACAAAGTGCCGCTCGAACGTTGACAACTATCTGTGCAAAACCAAAAGACAACCATAGAAGCCCTGGCACTCGTGTAAAGTTGCTCCAATTGCGAACAATGTTTGCAACGGTTCAAAGTGGAAGTTATAGATGCATCTCAGGAGAGAAATGCAACTGGTGGTGCTAAACTGGGAACGACCTAGTGTCTACTGAGTAAGAAAAGCGCACAAACCTTGCTGGAGATAATCACATAAAATTAGTTCGCATGTATACGTGAAAACTTACAAAATTCGCTTGTCAATTGGATTTTTTGTAGGTGTTCGGACCCTTGACCCGACACTTTGAATACCTTAGTATGTTCCTCTGGCTGTTTGATTTCTTCCACTGCAATCCAGTGGGAATAAAGTGCACACGCGGTCGGTATCAAAAAGCAAATTTTATTAGAGTGGACAACAGCCCTTTATTACGGCGGAGAAAAAACAATACGGTGACCGACCGATCGAATAATTTTATTGCTACTGATCGTAAGCGGGAAGATGAGAGTAGATCAGAAAACGAAATCTGTACTGATATGCCTTATCACAACTACTAGTTCCCCCGTGCAGTGAGCAGAGAGAGAATCAATAAAAACCATGAGAATTTATGCTGCACGGGGGGCGCTCAGATTGAGCTGATCTATATACCTAACATGCCGGCCACCTAAATTCTATTTAGGTTTACCAATGCGAAAAAAACTTAATCTAACTTATAAATAACTTTCAGTTGCTCTTCGAAGTTACAGGTCGTCCTTCGGGGTTGGATTCGGAGGTTGAGGGTCGGCGGAGATCGTCGACTGCGTGGTTTCACTTTCTCGAGTGGTAGCAAACAGACACGCGCAGCCTGCCGCTTGTAGACTGCTCCAGTCGGCGTTCGTACCTTCACTACCCTCACTACGCCGTCGGGGCCAGGGTAGATTTCGATGATGCGAGCTAGCGGCCATTCGATAGCTGCGCTTCCGTATCTTCCGTGGTCCTCAACACCATTTGGCCCACTTTGAGCGGTGTGGCACGAAGAAATCGTTGGTTCTGGTTATGGAGCTGCGAGATGTACTCCCGCTTCCACCGTTTCTAATGATGCTGAACCAGCTGCTGTAGTTGCTGGTAGTGTTGCAGCCGATTTGTGGGGACATCCGTGTAGTCCGGGTCGGGAATTGCCAGCAGGGATGTGCCCGTCAGAAAATGACCAGGAGTAAGCACGTCTAATTCACCCGGATCTTCTGACAGTGGGGTGAGAGGGCGCGAGTTCATACCCGCTTCGATCTGAGTGAGGACCGTCGTCATGTCTTCGAAAGAGAGCTGTCGTTGACCCAGGACTCGGATGAGTGATGTTTTTGCGGATTTTACGGCCGCCTCCCAGAGGCCGCCGAAATTGGGTGCTCGTGGCGGGATAAACTTCCAGCTGATGCCACGCTGGGTAGCTTCAGTAGCGTTTTTTGCCGTCGCGACTGGGTCACGTAGTAGATCGTAGAGCTCTCGAAGATGGTTGCTGGCGCCTTGGAAGTTGAGACCATTGTCCGAATGAATCTCAGCAGGTAAACCTCGACGAGACACGAAGCGTCGCAAAGCAGACAGGAAAGCAGCGGTAGTGAGGTCCCCTACCAGTTCGAGGTGGACCGCCTTAGTGCCAAAACACACGAAAACGGCGATGTATGCCTTCTAAGCTGCAGCCTTTCGGTGAACGGGCTTCAAAAAGACCGGACCGCAGTAATCCACACCAGTGACAGTGAAAGCTCGAGAGGGAGTTGTACGGGATTTTGGGTATTGGCCAGGAGGTTGCGAGACAGGGACAGGTTTAGCTCGAAAACAGCGAATACAATGTCGGAACGTGTAGGTTGCCAATGCCTTGCCGTTTATGGGCCAGAATTCTTGCCGGATTTGAGCGAGCGTCATACGAGGACCAGAATGAAGCGAGATTTCGTGATATGCGACTGCCACTTGTCGCGAAAAAGAGTGATTCCCAGGGATAATCATGGGGTGTCGAACAGCGTACGATTCTTCGGCGAGATTGAGCCGGCCACCAACTCGAAGTATGCCGTGCTGGTCTAGGAACGGGTTGAGTAATTTCATCGACGAACTAGCAGGAACAGCACGATGATTAACAAGCGCCTTTATCTCCACAGCGAATGACTCCCGTTGAATACCTCGCACCAATGCATACTTAGCCTCTTGTAGGTCCTTGACGTTAAGCATCGGGGTTGCGAGGAGCGATCTGCGATGTTGACAACTTCGTACGAATCTCACGCAGTATGCCGTAATCCGCAACATCCTCCAGTAACACGAATATCGATCCAACAGTGGATGCAGTTGAGCGTGCTCCGTTACCACGAGCACGTTCTTCTTCTTCTCCAGCAATTCTTCCGTAGGCTGCTCGTATTCCAAATGTTCCCGGGTATTCCAATGTTGATCAAGAAGCGATAACCAGTGTGGACCATGAAACCAGTGTGGTAGCTCTGCTAGGTCCTTTGGCATAACTCCTCGCGACACGAGATCGGCTGGATTCTCTGTCCCTTTCACGTGATTCCACTGGTGTCTCTTCGTAATCTCCTGGATGTGTGAGACCCGGTTAACAACGAAAGTAGGCCAGACGTATGGTGGCAGCTTCAGCCACGATAGTACGATAGTCGAATCTGACCAGAAACGAGCCTCGATCTCCTCCATCTTGAGTGCGTGCACGGTCGCACGATATAGTTTGGCAGCAATCTGGGCACCGCATAGCTCTAACCTCGCGAGTGTGGCCTTCTTCAGGTTTGCAGGACGAGATTTCGCTGCTAGTAATTCGACCTTAATCTGCCCGGACATGCTAATCGAACGGCCATAGATGCATGCTCCGTAGGCTGCCTCGGATGCGTCGGAGAACACATGGAACTCTGTCAGTACTGGATGATCAGTGAATGCGTGTCGATCCACCTTGACGTTGGCGAGTGACGGAAGTTTTTGGTAGAAATCTGCCCACTGCTTCTCCAAATCCGGTGATAGCGGATCATCCCAACCCTGAGTAGCCACCCAGAGTAGTTGCATTCGAATCTTAGCCCAGGCAATAACAGGAGCTGTGAGCCCGGTAGGATCGAATAATTGAGCAATGACGGAGTACACCTTGCGCCTAGTCCACTGTCCACTTACAGTGAGACCCGATACATCGATGCTTAGCAGATCTGGCCCTGGCTGCCAGCTAATATCTAGCGTTTTCACACGCTCCTGGTCGAAACTCAAAGTAGACGATGTTCCCAATTCATCGGAAGCTAATTCTGACAATACTGCTTTCGAGTTCGATACCCATTTGTGCAGTCTGAAGCCACCTTTTGACAACAGCTGTACCAATTCTTGCCGCAGCAAGATAGCCTCTTCTTCCGATTCCGCCCCACCGATATAATCGTCGACGTAAAAATCGAAAACTAGCGCCGTCTTCGCTCTTGGAAATTGATCACCTTCATCATGCGCCAGTTGCTGTAAACACCGTGTGGCGAGGAACGACGATGGCGCTAACCCGAAAGTGACCCTGGACATCTCATACGTCGAAATTGGTTCCGTTGGTGAGAACCTCCACAAGATCCGGAGCAAAGGGGTGTCATCGGGGTGTATTATCACCTGCAGGTACATCTTCTCAATGTCAGCAACTAGAGCCACCAAATGCTTGCGGAACCGAAGAAGCAGATCGAAGAGTGAGTCTTGGATCACCGGACCCGTCATGAGGGCATCACTCAGTGAGCGGTTTGATGTCATCTTGGCTGAACCGTCGAATACCGGTCGAATCTTCGTCGTCGAGCTTGATTCCTTGAAGACCGGATGATGAGGCAGATAGCAGGCAATCCGTTTAACGCGCTTCAATTCCTTCTCTGGAACGATTGACATATGATTTTGATCCAAGTACGCTTGTATTGCTTCGTTGTATCGCTTCCGAAGCTTCGAGTCCTTCTCGAATCGCCGTTCAAGCTGCAGTAGTCTCCGCAAGGCCATGTCCTTCGATTCGCCGATCATTTGCTCGAAACCCAATCGCTTTGGCAGACGCACCACATATCGCCCAGTCGAATCACGGGAGAAAGTATTTTGAAAATGCTCCTCGCAGTCTTGCTCTTCCTGTGTCAGCTTCGGCACATCTTGTAGCTCTTCAATCGTCCAAAACCGCTCGATTTTCTCTTCCAAGGTGCTTGTGTTGATCGTCGCGTGGCAACACGGAACAGGGTTCATGCTTCCCAAGTCGGCCTTGCCGGCTGCAATCCACCCGAAAACGGTGTTAACAAAGAGTGGAAGTCCTTCGCCGATGCGCTGAATTTGCACTCGACCACTATTCAAGAGCAAGAACTCGTAGAAGTACTCCAAATCCAGGAGAAGATCGATCGATGCTCGCTTGTTAAAACCAGGATCCGCCAACGCCATGTCAGATGGAAGATTCCAATTACCGATTGGAATTGTTGTTGACGGTTGGTCCTCCGTAACCTTCTTGATGACCAGGAAGTCCATCGGTACCGAATAATCCGAAATTCGAGAACCGATCGTGGCAGACACAGAACCGTTTATTTGAACCCGCGCACTGTCGACACCAGAAATTGGGATATTGACTCCGTTTCTAGGTAGCTCCAGAAGCTGGCACAGCCTCTCCGAGATAAGATTTGCTTGCGATCCGCTGTCCAGTAGCGCTCTCGCTGTATGCAACCGCCCATTGCGATCCTTCACCGATACCAAAACCGTCGACAAAAATATGTGCGCCTCCCTCGAATCTGCTGAAATATTGGCCGCGTAGATTGTAGCCACCGAGCTTTGAAGAGACTGCCGAGGAATTTCCACTGTAGCTGTCGTAGTCGTGGAGGAAACAGAACTACCTGATTGAGATTGATCAGAGACCTGAGCATCAGCCGCAGAACCAGAACCGGATGCTGATGGCCCAGGATGAAGTAGAGTGTGATGCTTCTTGCTACACGTACAGCAACGGTACTTGGAATTGCAGTCTCGATTGTAGTGATCACGTCGGAGACAGTTGCTACATAGTTTTTTCGAATTGACGACCTGGAACCGCTTATCCAAAGGCATCTTCACGAACTGTGGACAATTACTTAAGTAATGAGGACCGCTGCAAGAGACACATTTTGGCGAGTAGCCTTCCGACGCTGCGTGGACTGACAACTTCGGTGCTGGTTTCTTAAACGGAGTGGACAAAGAGAGTGGTGGGGCACGCTGGTTTTCGGAGGACTGGTCTACTGCAATCGCATCCAGAATCCGGGTTTGACCTTCTAAGAACTCCTTCACGTGTAGATAGGCAGGCTCTTCCCTTTTCACGGCAAACTCCTCCCATTCCTTCTGCGTGGCATCGTCCAGCCTCGATACTAATAGCTGCGTCAGTATCGCTCCCCAACCCGTTGTTGCTTCTCCTAATAAATCCAAAATTTCCAGATGTCGATCGAAGCAATCGATGACGTCATGGATTCCACTCGCAGTCATCTTTTTCAACTTCGGGTACTGTAGCAAAGCGTTTACGTGTCGCTTTTTCTGCAAGTACACATTCGAATAACGTTTGGTCAACGCGAACCAGGCAACCCCATAGCTCGCTTCGCTCATTGGGAATGCATCAACGACCTTTAACGCCTCACCCTTTAGAGACGCTCGTAAATAATGAAAACGTTGTATCGCGCTCAGATCCGGATTGCCATGGATCAGCGATTTAAATGTGTCATAAAATGGCAACCATTTGTCGAATTCCCCATTGAATTCTGGCAGATTTATTTTGGGTAATTGAATATTGCCACATGCCTCTGTGCGTGAGGTTCCAGAGGGGGTGGGGGGAGTAATGGGAGTGGTGGATGGCAATTTCGCTTTCAACTCTGCCCTTACCTTGAAGTACAACTGCTCAAACTGGGCCCGAGTGTGCTTGTGTTCATTCACCTTTTCTACATGTTCCTCCATCTCCTCTATTTGCGTTTGAGCCTCTTCGAATTCGTCCCATTTTTCGTCGAGCTTGTCGATTCTGGATTGGACCTGGAGAGCGTGATTGGCCGGGTCGTATTGCTTCAGGAACCGTTCCGTTCGTAAAAGAAAATCGACAATGTTGTCGCGCACATGCAGCTTCGGCTTAAGCTTCTTCGTCATCTTGCCAGCATCCGTCGACGAAAACTGTAGAAAGAAATTCGAAGCACGCACAGCACCACAAAGTCAACTGATAGTTAATTGGAGAGAGGCTCACCTGAGAGCCTAAATGAATAGGCCTTGTATTTATTAAAACTGCCCACAGGAACAATCTCCAATTTTTCCGATAAGGTTGTGAACATCACCGGAAAGCTGCATTCAGCTTGATCGAAAGACAGCCCAAAAGTCGAAATGGTTGTAGAAAAGTACGCGCCTCCGGAAACGAGTATACATAATATATTGTGAAACCACCGTCTAGGTTCCACTGTCGCACGAAATTCTTGCTCGAATCCGTCACCCCAGTGATCATCAGTCGGTCCGTTCCACCTACACGTATTGTGATCGTCCTGGCCAAAACGAATTTGGATAGGCCGTATGCAGGAACGTCAGTTCTCCAAGCGAAGCAAAGTCCACCGGGAAACGAGAGAGGTCGGTTGCAATTTATCCGTTGAAAAATAAAAGAAACTCCAGCCTACTCACCGTGTGAGCCTGGCTAAACAGGCCTTGTATTGTAACCGTATGTATAATACGCTTCCCCGGTAACGAACAACGATTTATTGAAAACATTGGTACTTTTACCGTTTTGGTTCCGCAGAATGATTTATACCGTCCGTATAAGTCGCAATCAAAAATCGTAAAAATAGCAATAGCAAAAATAGCAGTGCAGCAAATTAACGATGGCGACAACCAACGCGCGCGCGATAAAGATGGCGAAAATCTATCCGCGCTAAATGTGAAAGCGGTATCCAAGTAAAATTTCACACACCCGTGGCCAACAATCCTGGTCACGGCACCAATGTTCGGACCCTTGACTCGACACTTTGAATACCTTAGTATGTTCCTCTGGCTGTTTGATTTCTTCCACTGCAATCCAGTGGGAATAAAGTGCACACGCGGTCGGTATCAAAAAGCAAATTTTATTAGAGTGGACAACAGCCCTTTATTACGGCGGAGAAAAAACAATACGGTGACCGACCGATCGACTAATTTTATCGCTACTGATCGTAAGCGGGAAGATGAGAGTAGATCAGAAAACGAAATCTGTACTGATATGCCTTATCACAACTACTAGTTCCCCCGTGCAGTGAGCAAAGAGAGAATCAATAAAAACCATGAGAATTTATGCTGCACGGGGGGCGCTCAGATTGAGCTGATCTATATACCTAACAGTAGGCTTTTGCAAATATTAACATTTTTTAAACGAAATATTTCTCTTTCATAAATTTCAATATTCACTCAATTCGCCTGTAGATGCATCGGCCAATTTTGAACCAATCTTTAACTTGCTTCCATGATAAGACGCCAAACGCCATTTGGCCACACTTGAATGAAACGGATGAAAAGGAGAAGATTTGCCTTTCTGTTTTGTTTTTGTTATAATATTTCCTCATGCTTCTGTGAGTTAAAATTCTATACCTGCTCCTAATCGGGTGCCCACTGAAAGGGTTGGTTATAAGGCTCTGGATAGGATTATTTTTTCAGGACTAGTGTACCGGCAAGTAAGAAAATAATCTTTCTTTATATTTCCTTTCTGTAACAATTCTGGCTCTCGAACCCGGCTTAGCGATTTTATTTACATTTGTTCTTTTTAACTTCAAGCCACCATCCTGGCTCAAAACCAGTGCAATTGTAAAAACAAATCTATTCGATTGCCTAAATCAATGATTTAAAAATTCAATCTTAGGAGTAAACTGGGAAAGGCTTAATTGTTTTTTTTTTTTTTAATTATTGATCAAGTAAAAGGTGTACAGAATCAAATTGAATTATTGTCAAATGGCTTTAACTTTTTGCCATTGGGTATTTTTTGTATGGGTTTGACGTGAAATAAGTATTACTTTCACTGTGTAAAAAATGTTCGTGACAGCTAACTTTTGGCAGCCTCTAGCTCACCATAAATCCCTGAGAACGCTGGAAAACAGAAACATAATATGCATTCCGTTTGTGATAACTAGGACAGCTAATGGGTAGGTATACATGAAGGAATAACAAAAAATTTACGCGGAAATCGCTCAAGAGAATTCACATTTTCTGCCATATCTTGTAATCTTCTCTCTGCTTCTTTGGTGTCATATGACAGCAAATGACAGACATGAATGGTCTGTTTACGTTTCGCATGAAGCCAATGAATAATTCACAGTATGCTGAGTTTTTTTTACGCAACGTTACTGGCACAGTTGATTGATAAATGTAACACACCCGAGTACGCGTAAATATCCGCATCTGTCTTCATACGCATAAATATTAGGATGGCAATGAAAATCGACTTTCCGATTTTCGCTTAGAAGTAGTGCACAAAAGTTTCGTCATCTCGAAAAAAGCCTCCGCGCCAAATAAAAAAATCGACTTTCTGGACCTTCTGGTACTTTATTCTGGGAATACGTTCGTCTTGGAGCCAATTAAATATATATAAGCAAAATTGGACCTTCGAGTTTCGCTCAGAAGTAGAGCTCAAAAGTTTCGTCTTCTCGAAAAAAATACCTCGTGATCGTGAAGTTTTAATTATTAGGTTTAGTCCTCTGAACAAAAAAGAAGAAAAACCGGTGAGCATAACTTTTACACAGGCATGCGCACGTGCAAACATGGCTTAACTGTACCGAATACTTCATCCATACTTGTAACATTGAGTTCAGCTTAGAAATTTTTTGAATAGTCAACGCTATGTCTTTCTAAGAGAAAAACTGGTAACGCCCTTTTCTCCTTCCTGTGACGGGAACCTAGGTTTTCTTTCCGTTTCCGAAACATTATGACACACACAATACCTGCAATTTTTCCCCAAAAAAGGCATATTTGTTAGCAAAGATTTTAAGCGTAAAATACTCAAGTAAATTCTTACGTCATGTTTATTGCTATATCGTGTAATCCCTCTTTCGGCTACAATGGTTTTATATGACAGCAAATGACAGGTTTCAATGGTCTGTTTACGTTTACCGAGAGGCGATAAATAATTCACAGCATGCTGCGACTGTTCGTTTCCTACGCAAGCTTTCTGGCATAGATGATTATTATATGTCAGCCACACACACAGTTTGCCCCGAACCGAACAAATGGTTGCTTGGACTGCTCAGTCACAGCCAGTCCTTTATAACTTTTAGCCGGCAATTTCGGCAAATTCCTAATTGTGTTCTTAGGTGGTATAAACCCACCACCGTTCATTCATATGAAACGAGGAAAGAACTTTCTCATTTAGAGGTACAAAAGCGTACGGCAATGAACATGTTTGGTGAATTGGTCCGGAAATATAAGAAGTGGCATCGAATGCGTGCCACGCCTTCGTTTTTCATGTTGGAAATTAATGCAGCGTTAGTAGAAAATATTCTCTTAAAGTTAACCGTTGACTATGCATGACTGGTAAATAAAATAAAACTTAGATTGGCCACTCCATTAGCACAAAATGTAAATCGCTTCCATAAAGCTTTATCTGATGGAGTCGCATTGTTATCAACGAGCAGTTTGTACCGAATTTTGCAAATTTATATAAAGGCTAGGGCTGCATCGATATATGTGTATAACTTTCAGAATGATGTGTCAAATGTAAAAGTTTTACTTTTGCTTCGTTTCGAACTGTTCTCACCGTAACACCCCGAACTGTCACTGCTGAAACTAATCCCCAACAGAGTGAGGGCCAACATCAACAAAGTAACAAGTACGATAATTCAAATTTAAGCATGGATAATTTTTTGTCGTTTCAAATTTACAAATTCCCCTGTTGAGTTAAAAAAAAAACTTTCCAACGAAACGGCAAATACCTACCACCGAATAGTTCGGCAAGCTTATTTCCTTCGTTTACCGTTGCCGCCAATCGACAAACCAAAGGCAAGCATTGACATTACATTATTGGAACCGGCGACAGCGAGAGAAGGAAAACAGAGATCACAGCGCTGTACAGGCTGGTACTGACTCCGTACGGACGTACCGATACGTGGCAGTGTGGAACGTGGTGGGAATAGCAACTACGATGGTTGTGTGGCAACCCAACTTCCGGCGGTATGCGAAGGTGATGGCAGTTCTCTGTGGTAGTATATTGATCTCAACATATTGGGGAGAAACTGCTCTTGTCGCTATGAATATTAAATATGAAATCTCCGGTCGCTCTTTGCCTATATGCAGGTATGTAGACTCCCGATCCGCAAAGAAGCTTAGCGAGCTATTAGCTAGCTACAAACTGGGAGAAGGTGACAAGGTGTACCTTTTTGCCTTGCTTTGAAATGTCATTAAGCACTATTAAGGTTGACAACCGATGGTGGAAGGGGAGGGGTAGGCAAGTGAATAATGTTGAAACTATTTGTATATGTAGTGGCCTAATTCTTACTGACTCGCAACCATTTCCTGCAGGGAAACAATGAAACACTTTTTTTTTGTTGCAGAATTTTTTCGCTCTTTAGATACAACAATAACATACTCTATTTTATCACCAATGATGAAATTCCAACTTTCTGCTATATGGCAAACTTAGAAGCATTCCGAGTGTTTTGTATTCCAAGTATGCAATATCCTGCCTCTGGGATATCGAGACGACGCAAAGCAAAGTTTACGTTAGACCATTTTTATCCGGTACGTAACTGCCGTCAACCGAGTAACTTTTGATCTGATGAGTAAACAGCCACCAAGAATGTTAGGCTTGGCGTGAGGTTTTTTTTTCATTTTTGCTTCATCTGATGTTCGCGTTTCAAGACACACGAGATCAACAAGTGGGTGTGCATGGCTGTTTTGCTCCTTTAGGTAGCCTACTGCGATGATGTCGGTTGCTTAGGTGTAAAACAATCAGGGTGCGTTTCCTCTTTACCCCTGTCGGGAGCTTTCCTCGGAGGAAATTTTTTCTCGCTTATTTTGTGGTATCAATGGCGAATTTGACAAGCCGCCTGTGGGGCGGTTTCTAACGTAAATTGATTTTGAAAGAATTTGGGAACCGATGCGTTAACGTTAAATTGATATGTTGTCATAAAGCTATGCTGCTGGAGAATATGGAATATATTTTGACGTAGAACTACGTTTCTCTTTAGCCTACCACATAGGGATGTAAATAGAAAACTATTAACGAAGAGGGGACGAAATATGTCCCTTTTTAAATGCTTATAAATCGGTTTGTTTTCAACCGATTTCCTTCATTTTTGCAGCAATTGTTTGGAAAATTATACACGCATCCACCCAAATGTAGAAAATTGTTGATTGATTGCGCGAACTATTGTACTATTGATAATTGTCAAGCCTTGTTTGAACAAAAATTACGTCCTCTGATTGGTCGTTATATGATTGCTTCCCAAGCACGGTCGACAGAATCATATACCTTGCAATTGAAAAAATGCTATTTGGCCTATATAAGAGCCTGTTTCAGCCGAAGCCGCTCATAATAGTTCTGGACAGCGACAAGTTGTCGACAGCAGTCGTCCTTCCTTAGCAGCAGCACTAGCCCTGTGGTTGGTCACCACGTCTCAGGAGCAGCGCGGTTCTTCTCAGCGTGTGTCGCCAGACTGCCATTATTCCCCGACTGTTGGGGCAGCATAAAGATCGTCATCACCAAATCCAATTTTGAACAGCAAAATGCCTTTTTTTCAAGGCAAATAAACAAGTCATTGAAAGTTAATAATTTTTGACAACGTAAGTAAGCATTCTGTGCGGATTCTAGCAGTTACACCTGTCGCGGCCGTCTAATTTACAAAAGGTGAAATAGCTTCCACAGTGCATGTTGTCCGTGTATCTTAAATCCACCACTGTTGGGGCAGCACAAAGGTTGCGATCAGCAACCGATTTTGAACAGCAAAATGCCTTTTTTCATGGCAAATAAACAAGTAATTGAAGGGTGAAAATTTCCTAGCATCAACACAAGCAAACATTCTTCGCGGGTTCCTAGCAATCAAATTCTGTTGTAGTTTATTTAGTTAATACCCTCCCTGTTGGGACAGCACAAAGGCTGCGAACAACATAACCGATTTTGAATAACAAACTGCCCTGTTAGAACGCATTCACAAAGGCAGTTAATTCGAATATGCAGAGCTAATATGAAGTCGATTCAATCAATCAGTATTAACAGAATTTCGTCGTCTACCAGCTGCCAAGTTGCAACATGATGCAACACGCAACAACAAGCAAACGAAATCGCTTGATGTTACAAACCGCAATAACATACGGGTTAAAACCGTTGCGTGTGTGAGAGCACAATCGGTGTTTATTCGCTGGAAACAAATATCGTATGCGAATTGTGGAATAATTCGTCTAAAGAATATTAGAGAATTAGACAACTGAACAGAAAGGCGTGGCCTATTACGTAGCACCCTTCGGCTATAAAGAGTGTTTCTGGGAAAACTAGCTACATTCATTAGTCGGAAGGTGAGCTGGATGGACCGTCCACAACGTTGACAGCAGTAGAAGCAGATACAGCACTCAGAAGTAACAGCGGGTTGCGCCTGTGGCTGCCTTCAAATTAAATAAATCACTTGCGCTGTGGTTGGTCACCATGTCTCAGTAGCAGCGCGGTTCTTCTCAGCGTGCCTCGCCAGACTGCCATTATTCCCCCACTGTTGGGGCAGCATAAATCATCGTCATCACCAAATCCAATTTTGAACAGCAAAATGCCTTTTGACGTAGAGCTACGTTTTACTTTAGCATACCACACAGGGATGCAAACTGAAAAACTGGGACGAAATTTGTCCCTTTTCAAATGCTTATAGGTCAGTTGGTTTTCAACCGATTTTCTTCATTCTTGCAGCCAGTCTTGGCATACTCATCGTGTGTAACAAAGAGGCTCATATAATTTGCACAGAACACAGAAGCATGTTGAAAAAAACGGATGAGTTGATTATTTTTTTTTCGTGCGCTGGAAGCAGATGCACACTGTGTAAAGAAAGCCAAACACGCAACATCAGAAAGCTTGTATTGTGAAGAGCAAGCGCATAAAGCTCTCGCAGAGAGACTTTCTCGATTACAACTGATAAAATATAGATAGCGCACATGTATTGCTCATTGATAAGGGCACTATGATGAAAACTTGAGCTGGTTGAGAACTTTCCTGGCTGTTCCCTTAATAACCTGTTCTGTAGCGTCTACGTAAGGCTCTGCGCTATGCTCACTGTGTTATGCTCACTGAGTTTTTTTTACTATCACGGTGCAGGTCTATGATAAATTTAGCCCAGACACAGTTAATTTTCTCAACAGCACGCAGCTTTGGCTCGCCTACTAATATGTGTAGTTATATTCCACACTCTCTACGCGCAAAGGCACCGCTCAAGAACGTTGTGCTTTTTTATTTGCTTATCACAATGCCTACTGACAAACTGATGTGAAGCAATTTATGTGTTGAAAAATGCACAAAGATGAGTAAGTGGACAAGACTGCTTGCAGCAATCGATTGGAAAATTATACACGCCTCTGCCCAAATGCAGAAAAATGTTGTTTGAATCTACGAACTATTGCACTATTAAAAATTGTCAAGCCTTGTTGAAATAAAAATAACGTCCTCTGATTGGTCACTTGCTTGCTGTGAGTGTATGATATGGTATGATGTGTACTGCTTTTCCAAGCATAGTTGTCCCAGCGTACATAAGGTTTGTGTAGAACATGGGACTACTATGATTGGAACGGCAGTGTTTGTGTCTGTATGATATGGTATGATGTGCGTGTGTCTATGATATGGTATGATTTGTGTGTGTGTGTGTGCTGTGTATGGTTTACTCGGCACCTTCTGCTAACTGCTGAATCTGGTTCACGAAATTCACAACCCTTCATTAGTAGACATTATAACTCATTACCCAAGTAAAAATATTGGTTTTATCAAAATTTAATAGCGCTCAATACAGCCAAAAAAGCGCTATAAAACTTTGATAAAACCAGTTGTGTTACTAGGGTAATGAAACACTCAATGCATTTTATAATAGTGTACGTAGTTCTACGTCATTTAGGGTCTCCTACGAAAGGCAGAAAATCGAAAGGCAGAATCACGAAAGGCAGAATCACGAAAGGCAGAATCACGAAAAGCAGAATTACGAAAGGCAGAATATTTCATAAGGCAGAAAAACGAATGGCAGAATCAAAAAATGGTCTTTTTTCTTTTTAACAATACACACTCGCGGCCTTTGGCCGACTCTATTGTCCAAGTGTATGCTGTCCTTACTCGCTACCGCTCGTTCGGACTTAACTAAGGGAAAGAAAACCTGTTTGAATAATCCTAGAAAACCAGTAGATCACTTGTTTGTATGCGAGAGGCCGCCGCTTCCGACGGCGGGTCGGCGGCCGGCTCGGACCGCGGAAACAACGGCGGCTTTGTGCCGCCTCGGTTCCTTGCCCTCGTTTATGCGTCTTCGCCGCATGAATTGTTTTATATTAATTATAATCAACTAGCCGTTGAGACTAGTGTAAGTTATACCTACCATCGAAAAAATACTCTCCGCGATGCCGTGAGACTCTTTAGGACCTGAGCCAAACCAGTTTGCGCGATTCTGATCTAATTATTAGGCTTGTTTTGCACCTCCCATCAAAACTGGTCATTGCTTGTGACCAGTTATTATGTCTGGATACCAAATAATATCAAATAATAAAGGTAGAGTAGCAGCTTTGATACCGTGACCAGGATTCGCACCAATTTGTCATCACGCACTTGCCTATCGAGAGTTAGGTTTAGCTACCAGTGATTCTGCCTTTCGTGCCCTTCGAAATTCTGCCTTTTGAAATATTCTGCCTTGTGTGTACGGTCATAGAGTTCTGCCTTTCATGATTCTGCCTTTCGTGCTTCTGCCTTTCGTGATTCTGCCTTCTGTGGCGAACCCGTCATTTATGTGGTCGTGTCTTGGATACAACCTCCTACTTTTATCTTGTTGTTTTGAAATTGGAGCATGCAACGCAGTCAACTCTTGCTTTGAATGTGAAAGATATTTACTTGAGGGAGAATGTTGATGGTTGGAGGGGCCAAAAAATACAACGAGAGTTGCAATAGATACAAAAATATAACATGAAGTATCAACTAGACTATATTTGCCAACACATTAAGTACAGCGAAATGAAATAGTGATTTATTTATGCTAACATGAACAGTAAATAGAATCTTAAAATTTAGAACACCACACAACCTTCTAAATGTAAAATCTACATTTTTGTTATTCTGGGGTGAATGGAGATTGAGCATATTTTGGATTTAGGTTGGATTTGAACTGGAATAGGATTGGAACTGGATCAGAATTGGATTGGTATTAGATTAGAATTGGATTTGTTGTCTTGATTCAAATTCGGAGTAAAATAAAATTATTTCTTAGATATATTTTATTCTATTCTCTACTCTACTCTACTCTACTCTACTCTACTCTACTCTACTCTACTCTACTCTACTCTACTCTACTCTACTCTTCTCTACTCTACTCTACTCTACTCTACTCTACTCTACTCTTCTCTACTCTACTCTACTCTACTCTACTCTACTCTACTCTACTCTTCTCTACTCTACTCTACTCTACTCTATTCTACTCTACTCTACTCTACTCTACTCTACTCTACTCTTCTCTACTTTACTCTACTTTACTCTACTCTACTTTACTTTACTCTACTCTACTCTACTCTACGATCGCATTGGAATATTTTCAATTATCGGCCCAGTCACATCCTTAATCCATCACCACTGCAAACACTTTTGAAGTAGAATACTTCTCTCAGGAAGTTCGGCTACATAGGGATGTGAAATGAAAATCTAAAACCGAAAAAAGTGAAAAATATGTCCAATTTCAAATGCTAATAAATCGGTTAGTATTCGATAGATTTCCTTCGTTCTTGCAGCAATAGATTGGAAAATCTTCTAAGATTCTTCCCAAAAATAAGATAATTGTAATTTTATTATTCACACTATTGCACTATTGAAAATAGTCAAGCCTTGTCAAAACGAAAAATTCGACCTCTGATTGGTCGTTATATGCTTGCTTCCCAAGCACGGTCGACAGGATCATATACCTTGCAATTGAAAACATGCTAATTGGCCTATATAAGAGCCTGTTTCAGCCGGAGCCGCTCATAATAGTTCTAGACAGCGACAGCAGCAGTCGTCCTTCCTTAGCAGCAGCACTAGCCCTGTGGTTGGTCACCACGTCTCAGGAGCAGCGCGGTTTTTCTCAGCGTGTGTCGCCAGACAGCCATTATTCCCCCGTGTTGGGGCAGCATGAAGATTGCCATCAGGAAATCCAATTTTGGAAATCAAAATGCCTTTTTCAAGGCAAATAAACAAGTCATTGAAAGTTAATAATTTTTGTCAACGCAAGCAAGCATTCTGTGTTGCATCCTAGCAATTTAAATCTGTCGCACCCGTCTAATTTACTGAATGTGAAATAGCTTCCACAGTGCATGTTGTCCGTGTATCTTTATTCCCCCAATGTTAGGACAGCTCAAAGGTTGTAATTAGCAACCGATTTTGAACCGCAAAATGCTTTTTTCCTGGCAAATAGAAAAATAATTGAAGGTTGATAATTTTCTGGCATCAACACAAGCAGACATTCTGTGCGGGATGCAATCAAATTCTATTGTAGTTGTCAAATTTTTACTTTATTGAGCTAACCCCTCACTGTTGGGGCAGCGCAAAGGCTGTGATCAGCATAACCGATTTTGAATAACAAACTGCCGTGTTAGAACGCATTCACGAGAGCAGTTAGTTCGACTATGCAGAGTTAATATGAAGTCGATTCAATCAATCAGCATGAACAGAATTTCGTCGTCACCCAGCTGCCAAGTTGCAACATGATGCAATACGCAACAGCGAGCAAACGTAATCGCTTGATGTTACAAGCCGCAATGCGGTTAGGGATAAATCGTTGCGTGTGTGAGAGCACCATCGGTGTTTATTCGCTGGATACAAAATTCAAATGCGAATTGTGGTATAATCCGTCTGAAGAACATTACAAAATGGTAAAACTGAACAGAAAGGCGTGGCCTATTTCGTAGCACCCTTCGACTATGAAAGAGTGTTTCTGGGAAAACTAGCTACATTCATTAGTCGGAAGGTGAGCTGGATGGACCGTCCACAACGTTGACAGCAGATATCAGCACTCAGCAGTAACAGAGGATAGCAGCGGGTTGCGCCTGTGGCTGCCTTTAAAATAAACAAATCACTTGCCCTGTTGTTGGTCACCACGTCTCAGGCCTCTACCAGGCTGACTTTCGCACGATAGCGGCGGTATTAGCGGTTGATGCATTTGCCAACGCTTACTCCAGTAAAGCCGTGTCTAATTTTCAATATGAAAAACACCTTTCTATTGTGTTGGCCGTGCGCATAAGGCCTCTGCCAGGCTAAACGCGAAAAGCGGCGCGAACCGATTCGCCCGGCCGTAGGTTAATGTACAGCGTAAGTAGAGCTGTGTAAAAGTGTTCTACTTCAACCTTGCGGTCGTGGCTTTGCACACAACCCTCCTGTGATTTTTTTTTTCTAAAAATATACATGTCTCGGTAAGCTGTGGTATAACAACACAGCACCTGTACTAACCTTCCATCCCCGCACTGGGCAGCTGGCCGGACTGCCGGTACCGTGGCCTTTAATTAAAAGATAACCCACGTACAACGCAATTTATCATCATTGCATAGCGTCTGAGTAGAAAATCCCAAGTCCGTAGCAGAAAATGAGAAGCTTTTCAAAAGCTATTTTGTTTTTAGGTGAGAATATAAAACTTATCGTGTGATACTTTTGCGCCTCCCATTTAGTGTAATGAATTTTTTACGTCGTATGAATGGTACGGAAGACCTGTTTGTCAGCAACGTCGACGTTAATTTTACGAACGGTACCAGTTTGCTTTCAAGATGTCAGAGCATTTTATACATGGGATTTTCACTTACTCCCTGGTTAAAATTGAACAATTCTAACTTTTCTGCTCATCTGCTTGAAAATTACGATGAATAAAAAATAACTGTTTCAGAATTTTACACTTGCAGCCAAAATAATCCAATACCAAACGATAAACAGTCGCATATATTTGGAAGAGAATGCAATTTCCACCATACACCATCCGAGCAGCTTTGTTGTGAACTCTTATTTTTCTGTCGCTTTGCTCTAGATTTCTCAATTTCGCCTGCGTTTACGAAGATGTTGAGTGCAATTTAAAAAGCGACGGGATTTAGAGAAGCGATAAACTTTTGACAATTCTGTCGCGCTCGTTACTTGCAAGAAAACGTGATTCTTTTATGCTGCTTTCTTTTCTTTGTTTCGTATTGTTTTTCGATGGATTTTCTATTATCGTCAAATTTATTAAGATAAAGTCCTGAAGAACTTTGACGACAGCCGCTTGCTTAACAACTTCAAGGAAACAAAAAATCGCTACTGATGGCATTGAACGTTTTGTAGTATTCAACCGCAAAATTGAAGCACAACGATGGCAGCCTCCGGCACCGGTGAAAACCCAGCAGACCAAGCAGTCAATGTCGACGATGATGGTGAGGTTTCGACAGATTTCTTCGCCATTCATGTGGTCTCATCTATGCAGTGTGGCCAGATTGCTAGCGTCACTTCGTAAGGACGATGTTGTCGGAACGAATGAAACTTGGCAACCCGACCAGCAGTCATAAAGCTTGCAATGCAATGCTCTGGGGCATATTTCTCCAGGGATGGTAATCGCTTAACCCAGTATTGGCCTAGTTTAAATCTGCGCATTCTTTCATGTTGGGTTCAGTTGGGATTTAAAATTTAACGTATCAATCTGAATTAATTTAAATAATCTGATCGAAGTTAGTTTTGGAAAGTACAATAAGGCCACGAAGGGTTACTACAAACACGTCTCACAATCTATGAATCGTGGCAGTTGCATGCTCTTGAGCACGATTCGATAGGAACATTTTGATACTTCTGCCAAGTGAAGGAACGAGCTGGAATCGATGCATCAGAATGGGGAAATCTCAATCAATCTTCAACCATCGATGTTGTGTAGAGCTGGCGACGTCTGTCGAGCAAAAATATATTCATATTTACATCTTTCTGGGCCCTTCATATTCATACACAAACTAGATTGAGCGATTCTAGTTAAAACGTTTTGATTTCATAACAACCGCTCTGCTGAAATCGGCCGAATTATTCAAGCAGAAAACCGAATCAAATAATTGACAAACTTTCGATTGATCTAGAAGCGGACGAAAATATGCAACAGCAAACATTAGGTTAGCGTTCCAGCCTCGTATCGAGCCAATTTTATAACGATCCATCACTTGCATTCCAAACTAACCAGCGAATTCGGATTGATAATGATGCATTCAGAATAATTCCATTAGGGTTTTTAACTCTATTTGCAGTATGTTGAATACCCGCAGCTGGTATTTAGGATCCGTTTACACGCGCTTGTGGTTACTTACCTAACCACTTTTTGTCATTGTCTCATTCTATAGTGAAAATTTTCAATCATTTAAGGAAGAATTTTAGTAAAAAAAATCGAAAAAGGAAATACTTCCACACCCAGCAGACAAATGAAGGCGTCTTATACTGTGTTCTTAACAAACAACCAAGCGTCATCATGAGTGTTTTCAGTTTAATTTTGCAGTGTATTATATTACGAACGTTTCGGATGTTCAACAGTTAATTACGAGGAGATTTCATTCAAAAAGCTAGAAGATGGTAGAAATCTAATAAACATCATTCTAGAATAAAGAAGATGCTTGTTAAACACTCAGCGCTTGTTGGAAATTACCTAACCATTGATTGCCATTGTCTCACTTTTAAGTGAAAATTACCAATGATTTAAGCAAGAATTTTAGTAAAAAAAAATCAAAAAAGAAAAAATTTCTACACCCAGCAGACAAATGGAGGAGCCTTATACTTCATAATAAACAAACAACCAGGCGTCGTCATGAGTGTTTTCGAGTTAATTTTGCAGTGTAATAAATGACTACCGTTTCGTGGAGATTTTATCCATAGAGCTAGTAGATAGTTGAAAATTAATAAACATCATTCTAAAACAAAGAAGATGCTTATCAAACACCCACCTTAGTCTCTCACTGTCATGCTTGGTATATTTTGTCGCCTTTTGCTTTCTCTTACCTTTCACCAGTTGTCGTTGTTTATTCTTATTACGTACTGTATAGCGTCCATTTGAGCTGTTTTTAATGAAAAGTCTAAAGTTACCGCCTTAATTTTTCTCATTAGTTCTCTTTGGTATTGTTTTTATTTTTTCTTCTGATAAGGTAAAGTGAAAATCGGAGCAAAGGATCAGGCGAAAATTCCAGCGGGTGAATGAGAAACGAATTACGCAGAGAAAGGTGCTGGAAATTAAACCTGTTTCATTTAGAGACTAGTAATTCCAAGGTTGTTCTTAAATTTTTAAATTAAGGTCACCTTCCGATATCGTTAATGCGGAAATACTAAACCCACCGCCCTCTGTGTCGAATGATGCAGTTTCGTGATTGTGAAAACTGCGGCATAATAAGAGGGAAAAATTTTCGTTCATTCAAAAACAAATAAATACATTCATGAAAAAATATCGGCTAATTTAATTTGTGCTTCGAACAATCTTTTTTTTCCTCATTTCGTATCACTCGCCACCCCTCCGATGATCTGTCAGCGTGTTTTCTGGGGAGAATGTGATTTTCACAAATTATCAAATTTCTTTTAGTAAGGCAAAAAACCAAACGCCACTTAAACAAAATGTTCAAACGTGACACGGGGTGCAAGAACCGTTTTCCCTCGTCATTTCTGTCAGGAAGTTTTCTTTTCTTTATTCGGGTGAACGCACAGAGAATTTTACTGCGAACAGTTGATTATGGTCGTTTTACGAGTTATGATGGTGGCCCTTTATAATTAAAGTTGAGCGGAATACAGCGAAATAAAGTTGTACCTATTAAGCAGGACTCTTGGTATCCAATAATTCAAAAATGAGTTATAGCTGTCGCTTTTTGTGTGGCTCCCCAACATTTTTGTGCCATATTTTTTTCACTGACAACCAGACGGAAAAAACACTTTCAAATGGTTAACCGGTCTTCTGGTATAACTAGTAGGCAAAAAATGGCAAACATGAAATGCCGAGTAGCCGACCGTTGGAATCGAATGCAATTTACACATCGTTTGGCATTCATCCATTAACGCTTAGAGGATAGGGAAACGCAGCTGAGCATATCAAATGTCGTTTCGATGTGTTCGATCTAAACCTATCCGGAAAACAATCAATTCTATTCATGCGAAATCGTATTGATCCTACATTGCAAAACCTAGTCTTCCGTTTGAGTTCGATTTCGAACACACTACAATTGATTGGTAAGGTTGACAGCATAGCTCGTGTCTGAATCCCACTTTCAACGGTGTGTTTTTGATGATTGACATTGATGAGCCTCTAACAGGCCGTGCCTACTACGACAGATATGAAGATGAGAAGTGGTGCCCCGTTTAGTATTAAGGGGTTACATACGTTTATGAGTGTCAAAAACTATGAATAATCGACATTGACGAACCAATTATTTTCTATAAACGGTTATGTTATTCTAGACACACAAAAATAAAACACCACCACCTTAGAGCACTGAAGTTTTGTTCGATCATTTGCATATTTTTGTAAACCGTTGGTTCAATCTCTTCTCAAAGTTGTCTGGAAATAACTATGACGAATGTCCATCAAAACGGTGAGAATTAGTACGATTGAAATGGTATTCGCAGACTTACAACAATAAATTAGATTGTACCATAGAAGCTTATCATAAAATAGGTCTGCAGTCCTAAAACTAGATACAAAGCAATGACTAGCAACAGACTTACTTTGTCCCACTACACTGCGGCTGTGTATTGTGGGTGTTTGTGTGTAAGTGCACACACTTCACTTCATGTTCTATCCTCTTTCGTTACGCCTACCCTAGTTTTTGGGCGCACATACATATGGAGCCGGCTTTCTCGATTTGATTACCATTCTAATCCATTTACTCTTTCGAGGGTACGGAACGTGAGCCGATCAATGAACGAACGTACCTTCTACTCTTGTGGATGATAAACCGTCACCCAGCGTGCGAGGAAACAACTAACTTATAGTTAGAGTTCGCCACCGCTACCGTTGATGGTTGTATTCCGCCGGCAGATCATTATATGGCAAACCACAAATAGAACATGATTACTTGCGGTTATATCAACTCTATTTAGGTGTTCTCTCCAAAAACTATGTTCCCAAAAACTAAATAACTAAACCGAAGGTTTAAGGCATGACAAACGATGCGAAAACATTAATTTGTCTCTTGATAACTTTAGAAAAAAATATCATAATGTTTCCAAGCATTCTAGAAAACCTCAAGCTGTTAGTTTTTACAATATTCCAACATTTTATTAATAATAATTGCACCAATATTCTGTCTTCTTTTGTATTCTTCATTTCATCACTCTGAAACCTGCGTATTATGATTATTAAAATTACACTAGTCAAACCAAGTGTGGTCCTGAGCCTTAAATTGGAAAAAATAAAAGATTGTAGCTTTCTAACTCATCCAGTGAACTTTTGTGCCCCTAGCCACCATCATTTTTTCAGAGACCTAAATGAGTATTCTAGTAAACATAACGTTTAAGCAACGAACCCGGTGAGCAATTGCTATGCGAAGTCTCACGTAAGTTGACGCGTTTCGGTAATGGCTAGAAGCACCAAAATTCACAGCAATGGTTAAAAAACTATAATCTTTCTAGAGCAGCTATTTCGAGCTCCAGGGTAGCATTTTTTTCGCTGCAAAGTTTGTTACTAACATATTAGCTCTGTTTATGGAACAGTAAATTAACAACCATTTTTATAATCAATTGCTTTTGATAGAGACGAAAAATTTGTTTGTTGTTTCACCAGAACTTTGTTCAACGATTTGTTATTATAACTCATTCACATTTAACTTTGCTATCAAAAACATATGGATATGGGAAAATACAAAATCGTATTAAAATATGTTATTTGTATCACCTTTTGATGGAGTTTTGTAAACTTTTACTTATAATCTTCTGATCGGGTTGTTACCAAAACCTCCGTTTTTTCACAAAATTCCTGTTAACATCCCTTACAAAATATTGCTTCAGCTCTTGTTCCCTTTTCTAATGAAATTAAATAGATAACAGTAGAAAAGACAAGTAATACAACGAACATAACTTTTTCGGCCGGCGCAGAATCCTACCCATGGCATGCTTTGGTGGTGACAGGCCTCCGGTCGTTGTTTTTCCCCGAGAGAAACTGCACATTGGACCTTGAGTGCGGTAGTAGAGTGCCTCACTATAGACAGCCGTACGATAGGTAATTGCATTACCAGCTTCTATGGACACGACACGATATTCATCTTCAGGCCGTGGGCGGAGGAAATTCCTCCGAGTGATGGTGCTGTAACTTGTATTCTTCAAGTTGCATAGTAGAATGTGCGAAGGGAGAAGCAAATTACATCGCTCATCTGCTTTCATTGGAATATGAAGAGTTTTCATTAGTCTCCTCAGATCTCCCAGTTCGGAATTGATAATTTCAAGTGATGTCACTTACTTTCATGTCGTTATACGACCCCTGATTGGTGCTACAAGCCTTAATAAGCAGTGGCTTTCGAATTTCTTACTGCAAAGCGATTAAAGGAAACCTCTCGAAATATTTATCTTCGAAATTTCGCCGAAAAGCGACACTCTAAACTATCGATAAAATTTCTCTGCCTACTACCATTCAATGACTTTCTTATAAAACAGCACGCTATGTGTATGTTTAAATTAACGTGCAACATAATCCAAAACTTCGACACTCCTTTATAACGAGCATGTATTGAAAGACATGGCACCAAACCTAATGGAATTGCGTCGTATGAAGAAGAACTTTGTTCAGAATCAATCAACCTAATTGAATTTTCAGTAGGGCTGTTGAATTTTCACAGGTGATATGCCTAGTGTATGTTGATCTAACTATCAACTAGTTTAGAAACCAATCTATTTGAGAATTCGTGTACGTTACGAATTTTCTAACCACCACCATTAGTTTATTGAGTAATTTTCTACGTCGACAAATTTTCGTCCCATAGCAATGTTGACGTACGTATTTGCAAGACGGATTGATTACCATAGCGATAGCGCATCCTAGTCTGCCATGCCTGGTGAGCTTTCATGTTTTCCACTGATTTTCTTCTAGCATTATTTTCTATTGCTCTCAGGCGTGACAACAACGCAACGGTGCCACTGAAAACGATGACGACGCCATCGGCACTGGAGTCCAGTGTTTGGAGATTGGTGGCAGCATTTCTGACATTGACAGCAGTATAGATTAGAATCCTTCGGCGCAGAAGGCAAACCGGGAGGGCAAAAAGCAGCAATTGAGCCACCCGATTAAACATGGTATCGCGCTACCCGCATTTCGGAAAGAGCACTCCATTCTCGAAATCATCATTCATTTCCAGTTTTATTAAACTGTCAATAGGGGCCACGATGATTGCGTATATTATAAAGATGACACGTCTATTCACGATACAATGAGAAGAGATGACACCGCACGATTTGAGCATATGTCGTAGATTAGCTCGAAAATGTTCGAATATCAAGTTATAATCCAGCACAGTTTTTTTAGCATAAATAAAGAAATTTTTAATAAAGAACGTTCACTGACTTAATAAATGAAAGACTGGTAGATATTTTTAGTAGTTCACTATTAAAATCAACAATTAAATTTAAATCATGGGTGCGAATGTTGGAATATTTTTATTTAAATTCAATTCAATCAGATTTTAAAGATTCAATAAATCTTAAAGATATTGACCTGTATTGTGAGACACTAAAGGAAAACGGTTTATGATACTTCAGGTCGGAAATAAGTTTTAGCTAATAATCGTAAACCAGATTGTTGATAGCTGGTGCTAACCATCTCCCATTTCCTTTACCATAAGTTACCTCTCTTTACTCAATCTTCTCATTCCTGGTCCGGAGTCACTCACGCTCAGATAGTCGAACAGTTCAAGAAGTGCCACCTGCTGGGGGTGGATGCTCTACTGATAAACACTGCCTGGCACTCAGTGCCAACAGTTGACTTCGGTATGCTGCCAAGCGCGTATCCTATCTGACGTTTCCCTTGGTTTCGAAATTTGGCTCAACAAGTATTTAGGCACGTGAAAATGAAAATTCGAAACTCATACACTCGATGTTAAAGCGGAGGTTGATTCTGTCATGCCATACTCCCCTTTTCTGTAGGGCGCTGCCGGTGTAAACAAATTGCTAAATGGGGATGAGAGATTTTCAGCAGAAGAAAATGGCTTTAACAACCACGACTGCCACCCGTCATTCCTAGCATATACATTCTTTAATCTTTTTCTACTCGATTAATCGCGTGTTTTGGGGCCACGGAAATAAGCTTCATTCCACCCATCTATCCTCCAGACCGGGAGACGCAAGCAATTAACGACGATATTTTCGGTCGCACTAGAAGCGATAGAAGAGTTTTCGTGTGACTAAACGATTACGACTCTGAGAATCACTTAACGTGAGGTGACAATCACCTACGCTACGAGACCATCTTTACTGTCTATGTTGTATGTAAAAGCGGGACGATACGAGAAGAATGCAAGTCTTTTCGATTTGTTTGCGGAATCACTTATTTGTTTTTCACTTTCGCTTGTAGAGGTTTGCCGTAAGGGGTCATCCACAAATTACGTAAGCGTTTAGGGGGAGAGGGGGGGTATCCAAATTTCTTACGAATACTTACGAAAGGGGAGAGGGGGGATTCAAGAGAATCTTACGTAAGATTGAAAAAATTTAAAAAAACTGAAAAAAGTTTACAAAACTAAAAAAAATAAAATTAGTTGAATTATTTATCGCTGCGATCCTAACAGTTGAACCTTGGGGAAGCAGTGAATTCGCCGTCGCTAGGTGATTGCGTGCTTTACTTAATTTCTACTTAATTTTGAATTTTGTTTACTTTAACATAGTATTAACTGTATTAACTTGTTTTGTTTTATCATCTACGAATATGCTATGTGTAAAACAAATGTTTTACCTTCGAAATTTTTTTTTTCCTAAAAAGACAATCTTACGTAAGATTCGTGGGGGGGAGAGGGGTAATGCAAAATCTTACTAAGCCTTATTATGGGGGGAGGGGGGGTCGAAATTTTCGAAAAAAGTCCTTACATAATTAATGGATGACGCCTAACTTGATTTACTTGTCATTCTCATTAATCTACAATCATTAATGTCTAAAAGGGGGAAGAGCTGAGGATTTGTTTTGGTCGAAATTTACGTGACGTATAAATTGAGGAAAAAATGTAAGAAAGCTTTGTTCGCCAATTTTTAACAAATTTAGAAAAACCCATTTACTAAAAACAATTTTTTTCCAAAACATGTTTTGTAAAGTTCGAGACAGCAATTTTTACTGTCACCCTGTTAGTTCGATTAGGCCAAAGAATAATTCGCACTGCCACGCGTGTGAATAATCGGCCGTTATCACAGCTTGATATTTGCGCTTTCAAATCTCAGGGTCAAACGATATAGGCGCGAATGCGCGAAGTTTCTAAGTGATGCCCCAAAGAAACTGTTTCAGTTGAAGAAAGTTGTTCAAAACAGCTTCATGTCATACATCAGAGTAAAAGTCTCACAGTAGGCAGGCCATGGAATTTAAAATCCAGGCGTACACAGTTTTTTGTACTCCTAAATTCCTATTTGGTTTGCTATGATGCTAAGCAAACATCGTTTACCAAGCAAGCGTTATGCAAACGCTAGAATATAGAGTACAAAAATCCTATCTTCAATCCACGTAGCGGTAAACGAATGCTTTCGTTACAAATGTTATGTTTATCGTGTGATTCATATCAGCGTTTTCGAAGTGAGATTACAGCCTTTCCCAGCTGAGGAAGGCAAAACTCGCTCTGAGTAGTAATGCAAGCCACATTGACAGTAGGAAAGACGCAAGATACGTGCCTAAACAGTCACCGAATAGTGCCTTCTCTCATTTGAATGCAAATTGCTCCATATCGCAAACGATCTCGCAACAGCCTTTCGCTGAATGGGATTGCGTGCGATGAACCGGTACAAAAAAATGCTAAGTGAAAAATCTAATTGTGCGGACATGCTTACGTTGTGCTTGTGATGCCGGAGGCCTCTTTTTTAAAATCGAAAGCAATACGAACGTTCGCAATGAATAAAAATTTATCTAGCGTAAAATTTAGGAACATACAATCTCCATAACATTGAGCTTTTTTTTTTCATTTCTAACGTTACTTATTTTTTGCAAGCAATTTCTTAAATTTTTAGCACATATTTCAAGCAAACTATTAAGAACGTTGACGTTGATGTAAGGCATCCACCGTCAGGAATTGGAAACACCTGCTTCACGCTTGGTATTATCGATCACTTGTTACCAATTAATTATCCGCACCAGTCCCTGTTATTATTTAGCATCCTTACGGGACTAGCAAGAAGAAGGAAACATTTGAAAACCACCGCCAGAAGTATTGCTCATTATGTTACTTCCAGGCAATACACACATTAATTAGAAAAAGAGGTTTCCCGCGCTTAGAGGATTTTCTCTTGCAATACAAATAACATAGGTTTTGTGTAACGACGAGGCAGGGCTGTAATTTGTTATATTGGATCGAGCCAGTTTAAGCATGGCTCGCGAGAATGCGATTTTTCTTTTGATTCCTTATCTCGAATCGTTGAACTCGGGATTTTATTGCCAGTAAAGTTTACCCTGTTAAAGTGGAGCTGGGAGGTTCCTTTTTTGGAGGTTCCTTTTTTGGAGGTTCCTATATCGCTAAAATGAGCGAAATATATTTCAATTCTTCGACAAAATTCATAGGAATGGTTGAAAAAGCTATAATCTCTCATTTTTACGGTTTGAGCTTTTGGAGTGCACCTGTATTTACTAGCGAACCTATACATTAGAGAAATGACAAGACACTCACCGTTGAGGCAACTGTCAACATCAAAACGGGCGAGTTGTATCATTTTGCATTGCCGTTATCCGTTTTGATGTTGACAGTTGCCTTAACGGTGAGTGTCTTGTCATTTCTCTAATGTATAGGTTCGCTAGTATTTACCAGTGTAATCGACGTAGATACTAACATACTAACCATGCTAACAATCGAAGGTGGCATGCGTTTTCGGTTGCTTTGATTCCTGAGCAATCCTGAGCAAACATGCTTACATAGAAAGTTGACAATTACCAAACAATTCCAAAGAGAATCCTTCTCATGTAACTAAACTTTGCCACTGAATAATTGTTTGAAAACTTTCTCTTAAAACTTCTTGTTACTATAGAGATGTACGAAACCATCGAAACATTCATTGTTAACTAAACGGTGATATTTTTGCTATTTGGTTTTTCGTGTATTCAGATTTGACAGTTCACGCGGAAACTCTGACAGCTGTCAAAGTCTAATGTACTCAGTTTGGTTTGCCATTTCACCATGAACAGACTTACGCCCGAACAACGCTTACAAATAATCGAATTTTTGGGCCTTAGAACAACTTGCCGATAATCCACTTTTTTTAAAAAATTGTGTTCAGTGACGAAGCTCATTTCTGGTTAAATGGGTATGTTAATAGCAAAATTGCCGCATTTGGATCGAAGAGCAACCAGAGGCAATACAAGAATCGTCAGTGCACCCAGGAAAATGCACGGTTTGGTGCGGTTTACACGCTGGAGGCATCATTGGTCCGTACTTCTTCGAAGATGATCAAAATCGCAACGTTACGGTCAATGGCGCTCGCTATCGCGCGATGATTTCTGATTTTTTTTTTTTGCTGGAAATGGAAGAGCTGTGACTTGTTGACATGTGGTTTCAGCAAGACGGAGCAACGTGCCACACATCGCGCGATAAAATGGACATATTGCGGAATGAGTTCGGTGAGCAATTCATCTCACGAAATGGACCGGTGAATTGGCCGCCTAGATCATGCGATTTAACACCGTTAGATTATTTTTTGTGGGGCTACGTTAAGTCTCTCGTCTATGCGGATAAACCAACAACAATTCCAGCCTTGGAAGACAACATTACACGCGTTATTCGCGAGATACCAGCCGAAATGCCTGAAAAGTGACTTTTCGTATGAACCATTTAAAACGTAGCCGTGGCTAACATTTGAATGAAATTATCTATAAAAAGTCAATGGCATAAACCAATTTATCGGCTAAAATGAAGATTTCATACAGTTTTGTAATTTTTATGCGTTTTTTTTTAAGAAAAACCAAATTCTTAAAAAATCACCCTTTATCATGTTAGAGTTTGCTATTCCAAAAGTGTACAATCCTTAACGGAAAGTTATTTCGCAAGAACCTGGTACTGTCGGCAAATATTGATTTTTCTTGTTTTCAACTCATCTTGTTTGAAAGGACAGTTTTCAATCGCCTGTTCATAGAATCCTGTCCATACATTATGTCACAAGATATGTGGGAAAAAGCAATACAATAAAAAAATAATAGTTTGCCACATAAAGATACTCCCACACGCAGTGTGGGCTAGAGTTTTGCAACAACGCTAGTAATGTGAGCCAAAATTTTGGCTCTGCAGAATGGATACAGTAACAATGAAACTTCCTAGAAACACAGCGAGAAAAAAATTAAATATGTAAATATAAAAACGTATTTACAACTGCCTTTTCAGTGAATGTAGGCTGGAATGCTTCGAAGAAAATGTAAAAATATATACTTCGGAGGATCTCGAAGTAACTTTTATTTTTGCGTCTACTAAACTCTGTTAGTTGGTTGGTATACCTTTTGCTAGTGGTTAACTGTGAATATTCGTCAAAACCCGTATCGAAATACAAACAACTCATGCTGCCTTGGTTTGTAAGCTATTCCCGTTACACGCGGTTCCGCAGTGAGGTTTTGGGGTGCCATCCTCAAAGCGCTTTCCATGCGACACCACTGAAAGCCACCAATCAGCTCAGAACGACAGCCGGCACATGAATATTCTGTTCGTGCGTTGTCTCCCAACCTGGTATGGAATCAATTCTGTATCGCAAATATTTACCTTGGCATATTTTCTGTTTTCGGAAAGGTTTTAATATAATAGAAACTATTTCATTTTTTATTATTCCCTGGAAGGGTTGGAATCTCACATATATTTTCGTGCAAACTTTGAACCTTCCTATATTTCTGCAATTCAAAAGATTCTTATGAGTGCCAGTGCTGTCTGTTGGTTTTTTTTTGTCAATCGAATGTTTTGGTTGAGTGAGAAACTGAATGAAAAAATAGAGATATCTTTGAAGTATCCGTTTAGATTGTTTTTCCTCGCAAACAATGATCCTTTCAGGCGAGTTTCTTGAAGTGGAATAGAGCATGAAGAATGTAAGTTGCTGATGCGTTTTTATTTTCCTTGTGGATGTAATTTACTTTAATTTGCTTTGAAGATTTCTATGATCACAAGAAAGCTCAGCAAAGGAACAAGTCAGAGCAATTATAACGACCATTTTCCTTGCATTGTGATTTTTATAACGCTAGATGGAACAAAAGTGTTGAAGGATGCACGGTCCTGAGTACAAGTATGGCAGCGTAAATGGAATCCACTCTCTCACCCCGCGTTGTCACACCTGTACACCCCACGATTTGATACAGTCCTCTAAATTAAACTGTTTGAACCACTAACCTTAGCAATATCGATGAAAATACTCCTTTATGTAGTTGATGACGCTTCAATCTATATGAATATCACTTTTTCATCACTTTAAATAAATCGTTTTTGAAATGTTGGTGGTTGTATATATGTGTTTATGTGGGTTTCGGTTATTAAAAGAGAACTCGAACCTCTCGAGTGTACGGTCGATTCAATAATGCTTTATTATTTTTATTTCTTAGCCTATACAGGCCGCACGATCGCAGATCGATACGTGACCTTTAATGCTGTGCTCAGCATAATCGCCGTCGCCCGTTCCTCGCGCGGGTGGCGTGATAGCGTTTATGCTGATCACAGTGTTTACACTACTTAAGTTTATATTACTTTCTTTTGCTTCTCTTAAAAGGGGCCGTATCCACCACACGCCCTTTCTTAATGAATTTAAAAATTAGCCTTAAGTTCTAATTTTTAAATCTATATAATGTTTGAATTGAAATTAGGAATAAAACATATGAAGTGAAAATCAATAATACAAATTGAAATTGGTGGATAATAAAAAAAAAAAAATTATAGTTTGAATTTATAATTATTACTCTAATATAATATATAATGATGGAGATACATATATACATATACATACACATATATACATATATATATATATATATATATATATATATATATATATATATATATATATATATATATATATATATATATATATATATATATATATATATATATATACATATACACATATACACACACACACGTACATATACATATATTAAAATCTGTATAAAAATGTTTTTGTATCAAATGTTTTTATATAAAATATTTCTGTATAAAATGTTTATGTTATAGATGAGAAAAAAAAAATGTTTATGTATAAGAATAACATTTATATAAAATATTCATGGAAATAATCATTATAAACTACTCTGGTTTCATCTTCTTATCTTTCTGAAAAACTGAATGTAGGTTCTTCTCTCTTTCTTTTTTTTTTTTTTTTTTACTTTAAAAATTCTCTTTTTCTGTCCTTATGAACTATGTCTATATCTTTATTATTTTTAATTGCTATCTCTACATTTGGTCCGTTATATTTTGTTTCTAATTTAGGTCCCTTTTCGGTCTTCACGAGGACCAATGTTCCTTTTGTAAAATTTGTGTCTTTGGCGTTTTGATTATATTTTGAAACTCTATCTGCCTTTACTTTGAGAAGATTCTCCCTAGCTTCTCTTTGAGAAACTTGTAGCTTGTATTTAAAAATACTCGTATAGTCGTCAATGTTATATATTGGGTCTGTTCGGTATTGTCCAGTTAGATTTGAAGGAAGGGTGCAAAGTCTTCCGAAAAGCAATTCGAATGGAGTCTTACCTGTTGCACTATGTACCGTTGTATTATAGGCAAATTTGTAAAACGGTATCCAGGCAGACCAACTTCCATAAGAGTTGTTCGTTTGTATGCGTAGAAAATTTCCAAGAACTTTATGCGAATTTTCCAACGCTCCGATTGTTTGATGGTGGTAAGCTGTGGAATTCAGCTTCTTCACCTGTAATAGTTTACATATTTTTTCAAATACAGTAGACATAAATTCGGTACCTCTATCTGTTAGAACCTGTGCTGGTACACCATAATTCAAAATGACATTTTCAACAAACGCTTTGGCCACGGCATCTGTTGTCTTGTCCATAATAGGTGTTGCGGTCACAAATTTCGTCAGATCACATTGAGTAGTCAGTATATACTGGTTACCTTCTGCGTCCGGCAATAATGGACCTACCATATCCAGAAATATTTTTTCGAAAGCTTGACTAGCTGTGCTTGTCAGCTGCATTGGTTGTTTAGTGTAATGGCTCTTGTTTCTCTGACAATGTGTACATCTCTTTATAAATGAAACAACATCGTTATCTAAGGTTTTCCAATGATATCGTTGTTTTATAGTATTAATTGTTCTTCTTATTCCTGCATGCCCTGCAGTTGGTAATACATGGAAATCGTTTATAATAATTTTTTGTTCATTTCTATCGTCTATTTGACGAGTATTTCTGCCTTATATAATTATAGGCGGCATGCCTTTTATATCGAGGACTTCTATTTTGTCCTTTAATTTTTTATTTTCAATCGTATTTTTAACGATTAGGCCTTTTATTTTGGTTTCTTTGATAAGATCCACTAATCGGTTCATTACTCCCCGTAGGTGAGTCAATGTCGTATTAAGGTCGATACAAATAATACCCTGCTCTAATTGAGCTTCTAGCGCTTCATTTTTCTTCATGGATCCAATTTTAATTTCAATATAATTATTCGGTGTATCAATCTTAACCGATGTATCGGACTGTATTTTCTGTTTCGCGGTTTGACTTCTGGTACAAATAAAAGCTGTACCTGCTGGTGTTAGAGCCTTAAGATCTTCGATCAAAATACGTGATAACGCGTCCGCTACTACGTTTTCCGAGCCCTTTTTGTATATAACGTCAAACTTATATTCCTCTAGAGCCAAACGGAACTTGGTTAATCGGCTTGAAGGATCATTTAGTGTAAATAAATAAACTAATGGGCGATGGTCTGTAAAAATTTCAAATTTCCTGCCATATAAATATGGTCTGAAATGGCGTATTGCCCATACGACGCCTAATAACTCCTTCTCGATAGTGCTGTAATTCAGTTCAGCTTTATTCAAAGCCCTACTCGCAAATGCGATGGGTCTAGTGTTTTGATTACTTAATACTGCTCCTAAAGCCTTTCCCGATGCATCTGTGTGCAAGGTAAAAATATTACTCTCCGAAAAATTCGGGTAATCGAGGACTGGTGGATTCATGAAACACTCCTTCAAGTATTGAAAGGATCGTTCACACTCCTCCGTCCATTTAAAATCTTCATTTTTTCGAGTTAATTTATTTAAAGGACTACAAAGTTTCGCAAAATCCTTAATGTGCTTACGGTAATAGTTCGCAAAAGCAACGAACCTTTTTACCTCATCTGCGCTTCGTGGACTACTCCATTGTTTTATTATTTCAATTTTTGAAGGATCGGGTTTTACTCCTTCTACAGATACCAAATGTCCTAAATACAACAATTCGGTTTTAAGAAAATTGCATTTTTGCGGATTGAGTTTTAAATTTGTTTTACGTTAACGTTCGAAAACATCTGAAAGGTTTCTATTGTGCTCTTCCAGAGTCTTTCCAAAAACAATAATATCATCTAAATAAACAAGACATCTCTCCATATTAAGGCCTGACATGGCTACGGTCATTAATCTTGAAAATGTTGAAGGACTCACTTTTAATCCCATAGGAAGACGTGTCATTTGATATTGTCCTCCGCTGGTACCAAAAGCGGTAATTGGTCTATCTTCTGGCTTCAGTTCACATTGGTAATATCCTTGTGAAAGATCCAAATGAGAAAAATATTTCGCTCCTGCTAGCGACTCAATCACTTCTTCTATGTTAGGAAGTGGAAACTTATCATCTTGCAATGCATTATTCAATTTGCGGTAGTCTATGACCAACTTCCATTTTCTTTCATCCTGAGCTGATTTCTTGGGAACCAGTAATAAAGGACTATTCCACTCAGAAATAGCGTTCTCAATGATATTTTCGCTCAACATTTTGTCTACTTGTCTCTGGACTTCTTCCTTGTGAGCTTGTGGTAATTTATATGGTCTGGTATATACAGGATGTGTATCTGGCTTAACAGTAAGCGAGGGTTGATAAATTTTCGTCACTGTTAATTTGTCATCTTTCAAAAAAAAAAATATTGTTATATTTTATGCACAATCTTTCTATCACTGGTCTGTCCTTGTCATGGATTTCAGTTAGTTTTAATTCTGATAAAAGTTCTTTCGTACTAGCAACATTATATTTTGATGCACCGTCAATCTCAAGTATATCATAATTTTTTAAAGGTTTTGCTTGAGGTTTTAAATTATCAACCTTCACAGCTTTATTTTTTATGTTCAGTATCCTAACAGGAATTTTTCCTTTTTCAGGTTTTACAATTGCTCCTGCAATGTATACTTGTGGTTGTATCTCCTGATTTAGAATAACCATTGGTTCTGAGAAACAAGTTTCAACAAAAGCAATCACTTCAGTTCGTGGAGGAATTATGGAATTTTCCTCAAATCGGGGGATTCTTAATGTCATTTTAGAATTTTCAAAATTTATCTTTGCTCCAAACTTTTTCAAAAAGTTGGTTCCAATTAAACCTATGACATTGAATGGTAGCTCATCCATAATGTGAAACGTAATCGGGTACATGTAGCCATTATATTCTGTAAAAGTATCTATTGTACCTAGTGTAGTGGTTACTCCATTTACACCACTTACTTCAATTATCCGTGATGTGTCAAGATATGAATTTAAATGTTTCGTTAAATGACGCTTATCGAGTAGACAGCATGAAGCTCCACTGTCCACTACTAAAAGAAAATTAGTGTTATCTATTTTGAAATTCAATCTTAGAGCTCTCTCGCCACTAAAATTACTCACGAAAAAACTCTCTTACATTTGCTTCTGCTCGGGGTTGTTGCTCTTGTGGTTCCTCCGCCACATTTGCATTTCGTCTCTGGGGATTATTATTATTGTTGAGGTTGTTGTTATTCCGAGGAGCATTGTTTCCATTGTTATTGTTGTTATTATTATTTTGGTAGTCATTATTAGGATAGTTATTATTAAGATTGTTGTGGTTATTGTTGAAGTTACGTCGATTGCTTCGATTATTATAATTGTATCCTTGATTGTTATTAAAATATCCAGGGTTGTGGTTATCGTAACCATGGTTGTTATTGCAATAACCTTGGTTATAATTTCGTTGATTATTGTTATTATGACGATAACCACGGTTATTATTATTGAATCTGCGGCCTCCTCTACGGCCTGGGTTTCGGTTACTAAAATGATTACTGAAATGGGGAACTCTGTTTCCCTGAGCCCAGAATGCTGGCTCCGTCGATGATTGAGGTTGAACCTCCAATGCATCAGAAATAGCCAAAGTCAAAGTCTTTGGATTTCTGGACTTTACTAAATAAGCTGCCGATTTGTCTCTTAAACCATTTATAAAGGTGTGTACGGCTATAGGCTCCACCACTGGCCTAGCGGAAGCTTCGGTAGTGAATGGGGGGCCTTTGGAAACCCATGCAGCTGCCAGTTTCGTGGCTAGTTTTTCAATTTCACTGCCGAATTCGGTAACAGTTCTACCACTCCTCTGCTTTAACGATCGCAATTCAGCCTCCACCGCTATGGGGGTGAGCTGGACAGCAAACTTCTCTTTAAGTGTGGCTTTCGCTACCGCAAGGGTTTGAACTCCTTCGAGGGATCCGCGTGCAGCGCCCACTAATCTGGATTTGAGAAAGGTAATAAAGCTGACTTCCGGTACTTCCGGGTCATCAGCTCGTAGGACATCCACGTTGTCCAACCAAGACTGGAGAGAAGCAGCATCCCCGTCGTATTTATCAACGACTCGGATAGCCACTCCCAAATCAATTTTATGAGCCATTGTGATCGTTTTTTGGCTTATTTCGTTTAAATTACTTTCTTTGTCGTCGTCTTCGTCTCCTATGTCTCTTGGGTCGTTTTCTGTAATCGTTAAATTTAAGTCTCCCTTTAACAAGGTCAAACACTCAATGGCTATTGTTTTTAATTTTTTGTATCTTTTTCTAATGACAATATAGTCGGCGGTTCCTTCAGCGGTTACTGTTATCTGCTTGATTTCTCGTAATAGATCGTATACCGCTTTAATCTTTTTTTATGCCTAGTCGGCGCTGTCAAATTCTTAAATTTCTTTAAACTAGCTAGCAACTTGTTTAGAGTGTCACCAGCTTCAAAAATTTTTTCCATTTAGCATTAAAGCATAGGTTGTATGTTACGTAGTTATTTATTTATTTATATATATATATATATATATATATATATATATATATATATATATATATATATATATATATATATATATATATATATATATATATATATATATATCTCTTTCAGACAGGAATGGTCATAATAAGTATAGAGTGTTTTTGATACGAGGAAAATACATATATATATATATATATATATATATATATATATATATATATATATATATATATATATATATATATATATATATATATATATATATATATCCATATCTACTTACACGTATACGTGGATTAGTGTTTTTATTTATTTTTTTTTTTTCGTTGCTACTCAATAAGTAAAATAGAATACTTATATTCTTGTTGTTACCTAAAAGGTATATTTTTAAATATTGCGAAGTTTTATTAAACAACTCACGATACTCTCCTTTAGTCTAAAACGAGTTGGTCCATTGTATATTTCAGTGATTTCCCATATTATTCCACAACAGCACTGTATCTATTTCATCGTATAGCGCTGCCAGAGCGTTGAAAGTTGTCGTTGGTGCGCTATATCCGATGGCTGCATTTGTAGCTAGGTGGTACAGGTGTTCCGAAAGTTTCAAGTATGCTTCGGCCTCTTCCGGCATAAATGATCGTTGTTTGATATGGTCGTACAAAGTGTCTCTTAATTGCGTTAGATGATGACGGCAATATTGCACAAGGAATGCACTAGAAATTGCGGCTCTATGGGATTGTGGCCTCTTCTATTGGTGCATTTGGTCTTTTTTGGTTCATTCGAGGAACCTGGAATCTTCTGATCGCCTCATCGTTAACTTTACGTTGCACAATTCCACTGACTGATACTGCTCATTTTCTACTGCTCTTCGGGTTATTGTTCACTGTTTTGAACATTTTACATTTGTATATCTTTGTTGCACAATTTCAAACACTTCATAACTGGGTTCAAAGTTTTCAGTAAAGCGACGCCGAACCGATACACCATCATAGGATCGCCTCCTGGCAGGATCGCCATGAAATGTTGGTGGTTGTATATATGTGTTTATGTGGGTTTCGGTTATTAAAAGAGAACTCGAACCTCTCGAGTGTACGGTCGATTCAATAATGCTTTATTTTTTTTATTTCTTAGCCTATACAGGCCGCACGATCGCAGATCGATACGTGACCTTTAATGCTGTGCTCAGCATAATCGCCGTCGCCCGTTCCTCGCGCGGGTGGCGTGATAGCGTTTATGCTGATCACAGTGTTTACACTACTTAAGTTTATATTACTTTCTTTTGCTTATCTTAAAAGGGGCCGTATCCACCACAATTTTTATAGAATTGTTGTACGAAACTACCAAATAGATCACCACTTGTTTTCCATCCAGTCTATTCACGACATTCTTCTTCATTTGCACCATATTTTTCATTAATAATTTCGACTCATTTAGCATTTACCAATTAAAGAAAAATCAAGGTTCTGATTGTTATTTCACTGTCGAACGTGATACCTAATGGACCGACTACAATAACAACGCGTAGTGTTGTCATGGTAACCAAATAAGACTGCATAGTGAACTACCAGGTTCCCAAAGTTGAACCGTGGAATGGGATAAAATTAATTAGTGATGTGAAATTGACTTCCTAAAGTTTGGGATAAAAAATGTTGATTGAAACATACTATATAATGTTTACGTATCCTTACAACTTTTACTAGAATCATGTAGCAATAATTATTTCCCAAGTGCAATAACTTATTTTCAATAGAAGTGGATTGGAGAAATTGAAAAAAAAAATGAATTACGTGTCTTTCATGGTTCTTCAGTGTGACCCAGCCGCAGTTTCGATTAAGTTTGCTTTCAATAAGACATAATGAAATTGACTTTGAACATTTCGTAAGTTGCGCTAAACAAACAATTTTCGACGTACGTAGTAAAAATGTCGGAAAGGAAAACAAAACAGAGAACATATTTAAAACAAAATCAAACTTAGATTTCGCTGTCGAGAATGCAATATTTTCCTAGCAACGAGATCATAAGTCGCATCATGATAGAAGAAAATCGAAGAAACATGTAACTTTGACATGACTTTCCAAGTTTTTGATTGCTGAAAAGAAAGCAAATGAGCATTTGTTCAATACTACCGTTGATACGTTTCTCTTCGTTAGGAGCACAAATGCAGTCACTAACGTTAGTCAGTTTGCCTGTCTAGCACGAATCAACGGAAATTCTAACAACAACTCTATCGTCGTCGTTGTGAACATCAACGTAAGTGAATAATATTTCCTGCCATAAGTCAAACCGACAAACCAGTTTGGCTTGTTGGTTCCGTTTGTATTCGGTCTTCGGTGCATGCAACGTTTGGTTTGCTCATTGGTGCTTTTATTTTCCGCCATCAATCAATATGCCAGATTGCGCAACCACAGCAAACCATGCGAAGAAGTTTTCACGCGCGTTCTCGTCAGTCAAGCTCAGCTGAATATTTGATTTTGCTCGTAAATACATTGATTTGTTTTGTTTTGTTGAAAGTCAGCCAAAACCCATCAAGTGAGTGTCTCTGATTAGAACTCTAGTTAGCCATTTTTAGTCCCTTTAGAGTAACGCAAGAGTATTTTCATTTTACATGGCCTAATTGTGACAATGCTTATCTACTAACCCATTGGAAAGTCCTAATCTGTAGAAACTTTAGCGAAAAAATCCGACCCAGCCGAGGGCTAGTCATGAAAGGAAGAAACAGCTGTATTTTCCGGTGGATGAAAGTCTTTATCTTGCCCATCCGGTTACTCCTATTAACTGTTCCGCAGCAAACAAAATCAGCCGACTGGCAGCGATAAAGTTATGTCTTCCGGTGCCCCCTTAGACGCTATGAAAGTAATGCCAAAAGCACTATTGCTTCTGGTTTTTCGGTGGCCTACTACGATAATTACATTTGCGGATGGCCGCGCGCCTGGCAGTAAAATAGATCACCCCAAAGCTCGTACGGTCGAGATAATTTATATTAATGATTGTTTTGGTTTTGGTCCTATCTAAAGTTGGATTCCGATAGGATCAGCTAAACGTATAATTAGTCTCCCGTTCTATTCGAGATGTCGTTTATCAATCTTGAGTGCCGTTCACAGACCAAATTGTATTTATAATTAGTTTGAAAGTGACTGCCGTACTTTCTTAATAATCACAGTATAAATATTGACGCTAGTGGCGATGTAATCTCCACAGTATAATTATTATTGCTTCCTTTCGCCGACGTTATAACCAAATATACACTTTCCATGAAGACACAAGTTTATGCAATATTATCACTTCACCGTCAAGTTCTTTCCTCGTTTAGGACGACGGTGGCTGGTTGGAGTTTATCACACATAAACAGAGTCTTCGCTTGCCGTACCATGACATTCCCCGTTGCGAAGCCATGCATCGGTTGAGTCCGAGGTTGAAAGGAAGTAATTATACAAAGCAACAACATACTCGTACTCACCGTACATAAATGAAGTGGTCTTGGTTTGCCGTGTAGGAGCAGTAGGCTGTGAAAGACTCAATAGAGGTATCCACAATGTCTGGTATCTAGCAGAAGCACGCCTCATTGGTGAAAGTTTATTGTCATGGCTACTGCATAGCGCGATTGGTATTAGATGGGAAACAAGTTGAGTGATAATTTATGATAAATAAACAAGAAAAGAATGTATGAAAAAAAGTAAATTTTTACGTCAAGAAAAACTGAGGAAAGTGTGGTTGACAATATTATCCACACTTTTTTCGGTTCAATAGCCAAATGTTGTCATTTTTTTCATATCAACGCAAGCTGCAAAGTGTAGAGAGTAGATTTTGGCCGTAATAGCCATATCATAACACTTTTAGTACAAACAATACAAAAAATAGACACGCTCCTATTTTTTTTCCTATTTTTTTCGAATGACCACTCATTGATCTTTTCTCTCAAGATAAACATTAACAGCACCTTTTCTGCCGCTACTCGCATAATTGTCCTATGTTAAAGTTGCAAGTCCTATGTAAATTTTGCGAAAATGGGTCCATTTTGGCAAGTTTTTCAAGAATAGCCATTGAAAAAGTAAGGTTTGATTTCCATAACCTCGATGGCTACTCTTGTAGAGCATGCCAAAATGGAACCATTTCCGCAAAAAAACAAAAAACATAGGACTTCTACATAGGACTGATATGCGAATAGCGGCAGTTTTCTTCGCGCCTTTTATTATTGCCCATCCTGTGTAAACTTTTATATCAAATTACTCAACTAGGGGTGAACTTTACGTTACGCTTTGCATAACAACAGTTAATCGGGTAATAAAACTGATAATGCAGCATCGACCCCTCCACTGGAGCTGGCATCCGGTACAAAACCCGAAGGATAACTTTTCGACTTTGGTTCTCCGTTGGCCCTGCGATTGTTATTTTCCGTTCTCTAATAATCAGATTGCCTGCCCCGCCCGAAGACGACGGCCGTCAACAGTGTTTCGTCGGATTACCGGAAAAAGTGTACTATTCTGGATTAATTAATTATCCTCGCTGATCTGTCCGTTGTTTTAGTCTTTGAAAGAAAATGATTTTCACAACAAAGTTTGCCCATCCGGTATCCCAAAAGCGTAATAAAGTTATGGTGATTAATTATGATCTTCTAATGCTGAAAATTAGTTTAACCCTCTAGTGCCCAAATTAGTTTCTAAACGGACTCCGATAAAATCACTATAAACCATTATAAACATTTTTTAAGTATTTAGTGAAGCTTTTCGGAACTTCGACTGAAGCCCGCCAAATGGCGGCATTGGGCACCAGAGGGTTAAAATATTTTTTTTTCTTCATCTATAATTTATTTGACACGGCACAAATACAATTTAATGTTTAACGGCGCCAATTATATCTGGTAGCTTACTTTCTAAAGTATCTTAATAACTAAAAGCAATTTTTTTATCCTCGCTGCCGACTACGAGCTGAAACTAAATCTAACTTAAAGCTAGAATGTTTTGCATTAAAAGCACTGATTTGTTGTTTGATGGTTTTCCATCGCCATAGGTAAGCAGCATATGGAATATGTTCCGCTGCTGGGCCAAGATATTACGGACTGGCGTATTGGGTTGTCTTCCTCGGGACCTGAGAGTATCGTGCGGGTCTAGTTGCTGTTTCCGGATCCGGGGTCTTAACGTGTTCTTGTCGTTTGGTTGGATGTAGGCGGAAGGGAATAGGATTAAACTGGGGCGTGGATGGATTTCAGGAAAACGTATATAAGGGACATGTAGGATAGGTCACGGCTCGCCAAGACATCACGAACAGGAACAGCCGGCTGCCTACCTTCGGCCTGCAGAGAAGCTATTAATCTAGACCTGGCGTCACGGTGTACAGGGCATGACCAAACAACGTGCTCTATGTCGTGATAACCTTCACCACAGGCACAGATACCACTTTCCCCGAGCCCAACAGGACGGAGATGCGCGTCAAATCTATAGTGATTGGACATAAGCCGGGACATCACGCAAATGAAATCCCGACCTACATCCAACCCCTTGAACAACGGGTTCGTCGACACCTTGGGGATTATGGAATGTAACCACCTTCCCAGTTCCCCCTTGGTCCAAGAATTTTGCCAACTGATGATCGTATTCTGACGTACAAATGCGAAAAATTCATTAAAGGCAATTGGTCTTTCATAAATATCACCGTTTGTTGCGCCCACCTTAGCCAAAGAGTCCGCTTTCCATTACCCGGTATCGAGCAGTGAGAAGGGACCCACGCTAAGGTAATCTGAGTAGATTTTTCGGATAAAGCACTCAGATGTTCCCGTATTTTCCCCAGGAAATACGGAGAGTGCTTAACATCTTTCATCGATCGGAGAGCCTCAATGGAACTGAGACTGTCCGTAAAGATGAAATAATGGTCCGTGGGCATTTTTTCGATAATCCCTAGGGTGTACTTAATTGCAGCCAATTCTGCGACGTAAACAGAAGCAGGATTATCGAGCTTATGGGAGACGGTTAAATTGTTATTGAAAATACCGAAGCCAGTGGACCCATCAAGAAGTGATCCGTCAGTGTAGAACATATTGTTGCAGTTGATGTTTCGATATTTATTGGAAAAAAAATTGGGGATCTGCTGCACGCGTAAATGATCCGGGATTCCACGAGTTTCTTCTATCATGGATGTATCGAAAAACACAGTAGAATCAGAAGTATTTGTTAAGTCGACACGATTTTGAATATTCGAAGAAGGGTTAATATTTTGGGACATGTGATGGAAATACAATGTCATAAAACGGGTTAGAGAATTAAGTTCGATTAACCTTTCAAAATTTTCAATCACGGGACGGTTCAAGACCTCACATTTGGTAAGAATACGAGAAGACAGGCTCCAGAAGCGGTTTTTCAATGGTAGTACTCCAGCTAAGACCTCCAAACTCATCGTATGGGTCGACTGCATGCAACCTAAGGCGATACGCAAACAACGATATTGTATTCGCTCCAGTTTGATCAGATGTGTGTTTGCTGCGGAGCGAAAGCAGAAACACCCGTATTCAATAACAGACAATATCGTTGTTTGGTAAAGCCTTATAAGGTCTCCTGGATGGGCTCCCCACCATTGTCCGGTTATTGTACGAAGAAAATTCACTCTTTGTTGACATTTTTTCATCAGATACCTCACGTGACAACCCCAGGTGCCTTTAGAGTCGAACCAGACACCAAGATATTTGTGTACCAAAACCTGAGAAATCGTTTTACCCATTAATTGTGTTTGAAGCTGAGCAGGTTCATGCTTCCTAGAAAAAACTACTATCTCAGTCTTCTCCGGAGAGAATTCGATACCTAGCTGTAAAGCCCAAGCAGACAAATTGTCCAAGGTATCTTGCAATGATCCTTGCAAATCGGCAGCTTTGGCTCCTGTAACAGAGATAACACTGTCGTCTACAAGTTGTCTTATCGTGCATGAATTTGCCAGACATTCGTCGATGTCATTTACATAAAAGTTGTAAAGAAGGGGGCTTAAACATGAGCCCTGGGGAAGATCCATGTAGCTAATGCGAAAAGTTGCCAAATCGCCGTGCGTAAAATGCATGTGCTTTTCGGACAACAAATTGTGCAAAAAAATTGTTTAAAATTGGAGAAAATCCTTGTCGGTGAAGTTTGCCCGACAGAATGTCAATAGAAACGGAATCGAAAGCCCCCTTAATGTCCAAGAACGCAGACGCCATTTGTTCTTTGCGAGCATACGCCAGCTGAAAGCAACGCAAGACAATCATTCGTCCCTTTGGCACGGCGGACGCCAAATTGAGTATCTGATAGTAGACCATTTGATTCGACCCAATGGTCTAAACGACGGAGTATCATTTTTTCCATCAATTTCCGGAAACAGGATAGCATTGCAATCGGCCTATAAGAGTTGTGATCAGAAGCTGGTTTCCCCGGTTTTTGGATGGCGATCACCTTCACTTGCCTTCAATCCTGCGGTACAATGTTTTGCTACAGGAACTTATTAAACAAGTTCAACGAGCGCCTCTTGGCATTGCCGGGTAGATTCTTCAACAAGTTGAATTTGATTCTATCTAACCCAGGCGCGTTATTGTTAAAGGACAGGAGGGCAACTGAAAATTCTGCCATCGTAAAAGGTGATTCTATCGCGTCGTGGCCCGGAGACGCATCACGAACAATATTTTGCTCAGGAACAGAGTCCGGACATACGTTCCTGGCAAAATCAAATATCCACCTACTTGAAGACTCCTCGCTTTCGTTGACCGTTACGCGATTCCGCATTCTTCGGGCTGTGTTCCAAAGAGTGCTCATCGATGTCTCCCTCGACGTCTCGTTCACGAACCGACGCCAATATCCGCGTTTCTTTGCTTTAGCCAAGCTTTTAAGCTTGGTATCAAGCTCCGAATACCGTAAATAGTCGCCAGGTATACCTCCCTTCTGGTAGGCCAAAAACGCGTCGGATCTTTGCGTGTAGACATCGGAGCACTCTTGGTCCCACCACGGAGTGGGAGGCCGTTCTTTGATCGTTACGCCGGGATATTTCTTCGTTTGGGCTTGCAACGCGGCGTCGAGAATCAAGCCCGCGAGGAGGTTGTATTCTTCAAGTGGTGGATAATGTTGAATCGAATCGATCGCTTTTGAAATCATTACCTCGTATAACTTCCAATCGACATTCCGTGTGAGGTCATACGGAATGTCAACTGGTCGCATGCGAGTTGACCCGTTATCAATTGAAGTAAGAATAGGCAAATGGTCGCTACCGTGAGGATCGAGGATTACCTTCCATGTGCAATCCAACCGTAGCGACGTCGAACATAAGGATAGATCCAAAGCGCTTGGGCGCGCTGGAGGTTTCGGGATACGTGTCATTTCACCGTTGTTTAAAATAGTCATGTCGAAGTCATCGCAAAGGTTATAGATTAAAGAGGAGCGGTTATCATTGTAAGGGGAACCCCCCCCCCCCCACACCATGAGAGTTGAAGTTTCCCAAAATCAAACGTGGCGAGGGAAGAAGTTCTATTAAATCAAAGAGCAGCCGTTGCCCAACCTGTGCTCTGGGAGGAATATATATTGAGGCAATACAAAGCTCTTTACCTTGTATTGTCATTTGACATGCGACAACTTCGATGCCTGGAATCGAGGGGAGGTTAATACGATAGAAAGAATAGCACTTTTTAATCCCTAAAAGTACTCCTCCATATGGGGTGTCTCGATCAAGGCGAATAATTTTAAAATCATGGAAGTTGAGATCAATATTTGAAGTAAGCCAAGTTTCACAAAGGGAAAATGCATTGCATTTGTTTTTATTTATCAAAACTTTAAACGAATCAATTTTTGGTAAAATACTTCTACAATTCCACTGTAAGACAGAGATAGAATCCTTCATAAACGCAGTTGAATTAGGCATCGAAGGATACAATCGCTGCAAGGAGGGGCCATTGGGCAGTCAACTGCTTCAAAAATGATCTAACTGTTGGGAGAAATGCTGTAAGAAAAATTTTAATTGGATCGGATACATTGAAAGTTTCAAAAATCCAGTCCACAATGTCAGAAAATTTCACTAATCCAGAGTTTGTTTCATCAACTGGATGTGCAAAAGGAACAACTGGGGTTTTAGATGTTCCTGGCAGTGCTGGGAACTCCTTCTGGGACTTTAAATTTGCAAGCCCAGGAGGAGTTTGCTTCGGTTTTTCCGCAGCACTGCTTGGTTTGCTTGTAACTTTCATTTCACTTTGAGAAATCTTAGGACCTTTTCTGGGAAGTTTAGGAGAGGAAATATTTTTCCTCTTTCTAGACTCCCCAGGATTGGCGTAAGATGTTCCCGCTGGTGAATCGTCAGAATCGGTTTCATCAGAGGACAACAGATCATAAGGGTTTGATGTAATGGGAGAAGTGGTAACGGTCTTCTTCAGCATCTCAGCGTAAGAACGCTTCGAACGCTCTTTGAGAGACCTCTTTATTTTATCCCTGCGCTGCATGTACACCGGGCATGTCGAGAGCTCATGCTGACTCTCCCCACAGTGAATGCATTTTTCAGCATTTTTACTGCAGGAATCATCCGCATGATTCTCCCCACACTTGCCACAACGTGCCTTATTGCAGCAGTAGGCGGCGGTGTGGCCTAACTGCTTACAATTCAGGCAGTTCATGACGCGAGGCACATATAATCGCACAGGGAGACGAACCCGGTGGATCGAGACGTGGCTTGGTAGTGCTGACCCGGCGAACGTAACTCGAAACGAGTCTGACGGGGTGTATACTGTTTTGCCACCAATGATCGATGCTGACCGCAATTGCTTGCAGTCGAGCACCTTTACATCGGGACAGGTTTTGTTTTTAGAGCACCCTTTGGCACTTTCCAGTATACACTCGACGGACAGACTCGAATCGGTTATGACACCGTCGATCTCCACGTCTCGTGCGGGTATGTAAACGCGATACTCGCGTGTGAAGAGCTCAGAGCAAGCTATATCGTTGGCCTCTTTCAGGTTACTGACCACGACACGGAGCTTGTTAGGCCGGACCTTGGAAATTTCGGTCACGCCCTTGTACTCCTTCGTCAGGTCTTTAGAAATCTGCAAGAGGTTCAACTGTTTCGATTTCGGTCCCGCCTTTGGCCGAAAATAGACAGTATAGCTGCCCTGGGCTCCGTCTGGGTAAAGCCTGGGGCGAGGGGGGACTGAAGAATGAACAGGAGAGGGGGTAACAGAAGGGTCAGGGTCAGAGGGGTTCGGGGATGGTGGCGCGGGAGGCGAGGGATCTACATCCATCCCGCTAAGTCTAGCGCACTAGCGCCGACAAGAGCACGTACCTTTTTACTTCTCACTTCCAGTAAGGTTGGTTGTCCGATCGTTCGAAGTTGCAGCCGTTACAGCCAGCAGCACCAAACAGCCACCAGCAGCGAGCCAGGTGTGAGATCACTCCACACAGCGATACAACTCACTGTCAACTGATGGCTTCTTCTTTTTCCTCTTTTGTGTCTCGTCCACTGCTGTAGCACAATTCAGCCAGCAGCCAAATCGTCTTACGCAAGTTAACAACCGAGCTACCAAAGGAATTTGCTGACAATTCAGACAATGCCATCGACGAGCAGGTTGACGACAATCGAACGATCGGAGCCACCACCGAGCGATGCGGAGTCAGCGGTCCATATTCTGACCAACGTGAATCGAACGGCGGGCACAAATGTAATCGTTAGAATTAATAAAGTTAGTCTTGATTGAGCAGTGAAATGTGTCAGTAGCTTTTTTAAAAACTCCGAACAACACCCAAGTGTTTAACTCGCACCAGCTGGTAGTCACGATGCGAAACAGTTGCACAAAGGCGCGACCTTGAACCCGGATTTATTTCACTCGACCAGGCAAACAATGCCAACACTTGTTCACACGTCTTTTGTTTTATATTCTATCGGAGCGATCACCGATCACACGTCCGATGCTGATGCGTGTTCGGCACAGAATGAGGGTTAAAATATATACAGCCTGATTTTCGTTCGAACGAATGAAAAAAATTGATTAGCATTCTATTGTACCGTGATGAGCCATGTCTATACCATGTGAACACAACACTCTGTGCAGCGTTATTCACTTGTATGAAAAACTTTTCATTTATTTGTTTTCACCCATAGGATGTTAATAAATCCACATAAGTTAAAATTAGCCTGTCATACTGAGCAACCATGCGCCTCCAGGTAAAAAATTAATGATGGGGCTACCCAGTTTTCTATACATATAATCGGGAGGTGAAGGTTAGCAAATCCCAACTTTTATAATCCCAACCGCAAACTAGGAGTTCGTTAGCAACAGCAAATTTGATCTGTATAAGTCAAACATTCATCAGAATCAAAAGTTTTCCAGCCCGAATATATAACTCGATTGTTTTGTTGCATCCGGAACATTGTCTACAAGGGTGAGTATTCTAAAACAACTCGCATAGACAATAGTTTCTAGGGCGGTTTTCATGCGACAGAAACAAGTTTTACCAAAATTTCGAATAGCTGCTCGTGTCTGCTTTGCAGCGTTAGTAGCATTCAGTTGCTCTCATTGTGTATGAGTGATGCGTCAATATTTTGAACTGAGCCTTAAGCTTCAACATGCGTCGCATAACCTCAGTGTAGCAGCTTTTTTTGATTTTGATAGGTTTTTTCTCCTATTTTCTGTTGCCCTTTTCGTGCCAATTATCGGCCCATTTTGCCGAATAATTCTCGCAGTTCATTAGGTGAAACGAGTAATTTGATTTCCTACTTCGCCAGATTGGTGAATGGCGGTATTAATTCAGCTTGCTTACCGACGGTCTTCTGCAAAAAAACGATTTGCGGATACCGCATAGCATACAATCGATTAATACCGCATTCTTATCGAATCGTGCTGTAGTGGATTTCACTTTTTTCTGGTTTCTTTATCGGTCTCAAGTTCAACTTGGCAGTAAGTGGCTGAATTATTTTACCTTTCCTCTCGGAATATGAAATCGAATGATTTCACGAAAGTTTTTTTTTCCCCGGTGATAATGGCAAACAAATCCCTCACCGCCAAAGCATGCCTTGATTTTCTTTTTGGTACGCACATTTTATATTCCAGTTTCCTCTGGCATTTCAATTAATGACGAGTAGTGAACGAGAGAATCGGAAGCGTGGAAAAATAAATGTTTACCTAATGGACTATGAACTTGTTATTCCTGAATATTGCATGCTGAGTTTCAGCCATGTCTGACTTCGCCGTCTGCTTTAACAGCTTTCATGTATAATTTCAGTTTGCTCAAATATATCTTCAATTCTGAAGATTTAAATTAAAAATATCAAGCCACGCGAGAGTAATGATATCATTCCACAGAAGAACGTCTTCAGCAGTCAGTCAAATTTCCGTTTCTACACAATGGCGTAATTTTGCAAAGCTTTCCAGTTTGCTCATACTTCCGAAACATACACCTCCTGCATGGCTTACTAAGCATTCGCAATAGTAGACTGTCACGTTCGCTGTGCCACCCTGTCAACTTTTGATCCTATTTTCTTGTTACTGTCAGAAAAAGGAGGATAATGCTACTGCAATTGTACTTGTACGTTCTTTAACATTCAGTTGCACTTCTTGCTTTCTCCATCAAACGAGATAAAAATGTCCAATAAAGAAATGGAATCGCCACAGAGTTAGTAGTGATACAATCCCCGAGGCCATCCGCATACCAGTTCTAACATCACGAACAGTCTTTGCATGGTTTCTTGGCTATAGCTATAATTCATATAACGTGGAAACCTGAAACATTGACGTTAATTAAAACATTAACCAAACAATGCTCAGTAAGTTCTAAATCTTACATAACCCGAATCTCGAAGATTAATCACCAGCAAACAATTTAAATCCCACTGAATTAGACTAATTTATACAAGCGTAGGATCAACTCAGCAACACACATATACAGAAGAAAGCGGTAATGCTCACAGATAAACTAGTATGCTACATCACCCAGACAGTAGGCCATGGTATTCAATCGAAATAATAACACTGAATTTGGTTTACGTTGGTTCGTAATGCATGGGTAGATAACACGCGATGTTTCCTCTATCGAGTAATATGGCATTAAAATGTAAAAAAACATTTGTTTCTCTTTTCGACACAAGAAAGCGACATTCATTCTCATTTCAGCACGATGCTGTCATAAAACCGCAAAGCCATCATTAGTCAAGCGTAGGCGTATCATGTTGTGTTCTTTCGTTTTGCTTGTGCCTATTATTATTATTATTCTATATCTTCTCTCATACATCCTCTACTCGGCTACAATGCACAGAATACTTGGCACAGAAGTCAAACAGAAAGCCACAAAAGACATTGGAAGCAGTCGTTCCCTGAAAATTCCAACCCACGTAGCTGAGTTATCAGGCGAACAGTCGATAATTGACGATAGGATATATTTGTGAACATTTTAACTTGAACGAAGACATTTTCAGCTACATCTGGTTGACGGATCAAATATACAGACTGCCAAAGCAAAAAAGTTTATATTCCAGGCTACAACAGTATGCGCCGCTCTCAGTAGCTAAAGTTTAGTGCCGCAGAACAACAAAAAAGAAACAGTACGTGATTCAAGCAGGCGTTGCATTTTACAACACATCGGACGTTTATATGCTGAATCTGCCAGAGCAACTGGTCTGACTATAAAAAGCTCACATAAAATGTACTTAGAGCTGTTAGCTCGACAGCCGATTGACGTTTATAGGTTGTATAGAGTTATAGGCGAACCAAAAATGAAACTGGTCAAGAGAATTTTAATTAAAAGTCCAGGTAAAAGTGAAAAGTGACTTGGAAATGAAGCAGTTGAATAGAATCGAAAACAAAAGAGAGAATAGAGAATGGGGCTTTGAAAACAGTGGAGGAAATATCAAACTTGCTAAACTGAGCTGCTGAAAATAGACCAGTTGCAAGTTACAAAGGAAAACCATCTTAATAGACCATTTTAAAGTTTAAAATAATTATTAATTAAATATCTCACAAAACTCACCTTTTGAAGAATTTTTTACATTATCCATACATTGTTAACTAAATATATCTGCTTGTTCGAAGTTAATTTTTTTTCAATTTGCTTATAGTGTATATTTTTTCGGAAGGACAAAACTATTATCTACAACTTTGCCGAAGAATAAACCATTTAGACGCTGGAAATACTTTTTTATCGTTTTTAGACACTTGGCACAGGAGGTAATCCCGGATTTTGTGCTAGCATAAACCAAACATGTTGTGAATATGTAAGTACCTAAATGTTAGAACTAAATAGTGTTCATTAAAAGAGGTGATTGAAATTGAAATTGATTACTCGTGGCTTCCTTCGAATGATATTTCTTTTATTATAGCCTCAGACTGTACGAATGAAATAAATAAAAAAACTTTTTCCTATCTTTCATCATTATTTATTGGCAGTCAATAGCCGTTTGCCCTAGGAGGAGCAAGCATAAACATTTAATTAATTATGTAGAAAATAAAGTCAACAACAACTTTTTTTTTCAAATTAATGTAAAGCATCTCCAAAGTCTATACGTTTGTTTAGTTTATTATTTGCTCATACTGTTCAATTTTAGTGCGGCTTTTTAGTGTCCACAGGTGTATTTAAATATGCATGAATTTCCCTCCACGAAATATTTTCCTTCATTTCAGCGTCAGCCGTAGAATGCCGCTCGGTATTATTTGTTACGATTCACACATTGAATAAATAGAAGAAAATAAAAGCGTAATGCACTATGTGTACGGTCAGTGGCTGTTTTTTCTTGCCGCACTCAGTAATTATGGCGAATAAATATTTAAAATACTCCATAGAGTCGTTTTTTTTTTTTCGAAACAAGTGCTATCAATTCCGTTCTGCAACCAAAATTCCATTCAAATTCAGAAGCGGAGGCGTAACAGCATCTAAGGACTATTCTCCAATTATTTACGAAACTTTAAGGGAAACCGAACAAACCCAGCGTTGCTCTTTCAACGACTGAGCCCCTGGTTTTTATTTTCTCACGTTTGCTAACAGAAATGTACTGCCGTGAGATGACAAAGTGACGTAAGTGCCATTTTCTCGAAAATGAGTTTTTCATGTCAATTTGTTCTTTATTCGAAGACCTATCTTTTGGTATCTTCTTTCTCGATGGTACTTATTCGTACGTTGCATAGAATCAAAAAACAATGTGACGTTGGCACATATTTCCATACAAAAGTGACGAGAAATTCTTTCGTTTTTGGGCCGTACTGAAAAACTGATCACTTGGATCTACGTCACAATGTCATATCACGGCAGTGTAGTCATCATAACTCTCAATGTATGTAACGAGACATTTTATAGGTTCATTTCGTCATAAAAAAAAAACCAAAGTAGGTTGGGAAGTTCGCTGGGCTTTTAATTTTTTCGATGTACTAAACGGGAAACTTTTTTATGATATTCCCCGCTCAATCCGATAAAAAAGGCCCTGCGAAAATTAAAGCATTCATACGCCGTATGGGAATTAAAACAAGTTTTACCTTTCAGTTGGACTCTCTCTAGTTCACCAAAAGGGTTTGGAAAATATTATTCAGGTTGGTAGCACGCTGACGAAAAAAAAATCCCTATCGTTAGATAGACTGCGGTACTTTAATAGAGATGTGCCTACTAAGAATGACTCAATTTTATCCGAAAATCGCTCACTGGGGTCAGAATGTTTTGTGCGTTGGGAACAGATAGCATGCAAATTACAGTTGAAAATAATTGTTTCGTTCATGAGCTAACCGTTTTATTTTCAAAGTAATTCCAAGTAGGTAAAAACTCGAAGATATTCAAAATTGTTCCAGTTTTATTACATGTTGAATTTTTTTTAATAGTTTGTTAAATGGCATTGAATGCTTCTCATGACATAATTCGGGATAATTCAAATTTGTCTTGACACTTCAGCGTGGAAACCATTCGTAATTTAGAATGTGATACACATATAACTAAATAGAACTGATTGACTAGCCCATAAAGTGCCTTAAAATGTGTATTTACATCGAAATTCCCCGAACTTCAATTCAATTCGTTTGCCAAATGTGTGGATGTTTCCAACGAAGCAAACGCAATTCTATATTTGCTGAAACGGATCAATTACGTTTTCATTAGGTAAGAAGCCACTCAGTGGAGAAGTCATTAGTGCTGAGAAGCGTGGAAATTCATTGCAAGAAATATCACGTTTTTTTTTATTTCGGCTCTCAAGAAATTTAATTTAACGACAGCCATTTGCTTGGAAATCCAATAATCGAGAGCATACGATGCAGAAAGTTTCGCAAAACCTGCTGCGTGTTATGCTTCCGGTACCCGCATAACTGTCCCATACTGATTTTGGTCACTTTTGGGTTATCATTGGGAATCGACCTAATTGTTATCATATTTTCTGAAAAAAAAATTAAAATTGATACTTTTGTATGGAAAAACATGGAAAAAATACCAAGTTGTTTTTGTCCCATATTGAAAGTACCCGCATTACAGTCCCACTGCATGGTGGTACAAACTGCAAATATATAATTTTGTTCCAGATTAGTGTATATAGCATTATTTTACGCATATAGAAGTATGTCATTTAATTAACTAGACTAATGTTGTTTTTCTGTAGTACAATCTACGTTGCCAATGTTACTGCCGGTTGCTGGTTGAATTTATGTGTGATGGGACAAAACTATGCGAGTACTTTTGAAATGTACCCGCATATTTTGTCCCATTTTGTCTTTTTTTTTCAAGTTATATAACGTAAAATCAATTCCATCCATGGTTTTTTATTCTCAACGATAAACTTGTGGTGCCATGAAACTGTTATGGTCATTGGTTCTGAAAGTAATTGCTGGAAATCCGAAAATTCACAGATAATCTTAAATCGCCGTTTTCTCAACATGTTGTTTTTCATTATGGGACAGTTATCCGGGAACCGGCCGTATGGTGAGAAGTAAATTAATTCACCATTAGGAAGGTTGGGTGTGTTTTTATCCTTAAAGATATGCAATTTGTACGGTAATATTACTAAATTATCCAGTATACGATGTCAGTCGTTTTAGGTATGCGATACAACTTTTCAAAAATAAAAAAAAAAACAAGCATTCATTTTTGTTAAATGCAAATTAATCTGATTAGTTCTACTTCGCCACTCAAAAAAAAATCATTTCATTATGAAATTCGTGGATATATTAATTATTACACATTTAAAAATGATAATGGATTCCAGCTAACCATTATCGAGTGTTTTTCTTCTAAGCCAGTATTAATTATAGCACTTACAATCAAATGATCCTTCGTTCGTATGGTTTCGAGTTTTAATCCTTGACACGTACTAACGTCTTCTACCACTCCCCCTCTCTAAAAAGAATGGATGTTTACAGATATTCTTCATGAAAATAAATTCATCCATTATGGTACAGATTTCCGGAACGCCGGAAATAGGGCGTGACGCTCGTTTTATGCTTTAATTTACTTTAATTTGGAGGATGATAAAATCATACAAAAATAAATTCATCATAACGTAGTCTCTGAAAATCGTATGCAAATTCCCGCCCTGAGTTTACTTTTTGTTCGAGTTTGAATTTGGCAGGAAATTATTTTTATCGAAACAAAGTTGTTAGAGTGGACATTTGCTGTTTCTCTTCGGCTCTTGTAGCAAACCACCTCGTAAAACCGCAGCTTCCCGAAGCACTTTCCAACTTTTTTACTAACCATCGAAGCTTAAGATTAGGGCAAACAAAAATTAATTATTCTAATGCAAAAGCTAATGTATAACTAATGGGAGCTTGTTGAAGAAAATTCCCCCTTCTTCTTACTGCAGTATGGATCGGGTATTAAATCTTGACGTTTGTTTTTCGTATTTGGTTTTCGGTTTGAAGAAGCAAACAAGCTGATGATCAGCTTTGGTAGTGCCAACATACATTTGGGGTGAGTAAAGAAGGAAAAGGAGGAAAAAATAATCCTCGACTTGACGGCGATGGCGCTTTAATTAGATTTTCAGCGGTCGCGCGAATAGTGAATGATTTACGAAATTCAGCTGCAAGTTGTGAAATAAGTTTAAAAAGCACCACGATGCAAAATAAGTGCCAAGTCTGTTCGCTAAGTGTTTCAATTATCTCACTTCATTACGCCTATCGTGCTGTTCTTTCTTTTTTATTTTTGAGTGTGCTTCGCTGTCACTCGTTACTTGCAGTGGGAAACTTTCATCAGCGTTAGCCATGAGTAAAGATGACGAAACTGTGAAGACCGAAAGTTATTCATGGCTTACTGCTTGCATCTCAAATAACTTGACATACTTCTTCGCACGTGTTCTAGCCCTTTACGCAAGTTGTAACGAGTTTTTAACGTTTTTCAATTGATTCAATTTATAGTTCATTACGTTATAGATTTTTATTCTTTCATATATGAGCATGTTAGCTACCAATAAAAAACGACACATTTTGGATTTACGGCACGCTTTAAAAGCAAACCGATGAAATTTTATCTACCAGACCCACATTGCGCCAAGTAGTAAAACTTTTGTATTCTTCATGGGAAGTGAAACATAGTTCAGCAACAACATTAAATGTGCCCTGCCTCTTCTGCTGTCGTCAATCGACGAAGCGCGCAGATTCTCACGAACACGTTTACGGCCCTTTGCTGGCCATAATAAGAAAACTTTCGCACTCCGTCTCTGCGAGGCCCGATTAAATGGTGTCTTGATTTTCATTTATGACAGGGACATAGTTGCTGTTGGAGAATGACTAATTTATACGACCTATTAATGAGTGAGGATTTCGAGCTTTCGAAGTTGAAGCAGTATAGCTTTCATGCTTACCCGAATTGTTTCAATAGCATGAAGTAAGGCGAAGGGTAAAAAAAATATGGCTTGCGTTAAATAATTCTGCACTCCATCAGGATTCAGGAAAAACACAGGGGAAACATGCGCCACCAGCAGTTTCGGAAGCCAACCTCTTTAATTTGACTTGCAAATCGGTACACAGATCAACACGTTTTGTATTTCATGGATGTTCTTTAATGTTTGTTTAAAATATATTTTTCAAACAAATGGAATCAGAACATCATTGGAGGCCACTTGAACCAGAGGCAAAATGCTTGTTTGCTAGTGGTGTACAACTATATTCACATCATTTTTTTGCAATCATCTCTAAACCGGATTCCCGCCGGGATAAATACTATCTCTGTTTTATTGGAATAAAATGCACAAACTGCGTCACGTGCCGCAAGCGACCCTTGTTGCGTTACCCTTTTCAAACGTTTACAATGTTTATGCGTGGCTCGGTTTCAGGCTGGAATTTTTTTGTGATGCTTATTAAAGCCCTAAATTGAACGAATCCAACCAAATGAAAATTATTACTACATTCGTATATTCTAAATTGATTAGAAAAAAAGAGTCAATGTTATTATTACTAACCTATACAAATACTGATAGAAAGATTATCGAAATATTCCTTTGGTACGAAAACTGATGAACATGATGTTTATATAACTGTGATTATATTTTTTGCTCGTTTATTATTTCACTTGTAAATAAAAAAGTATTTTTACTCTTGGGTTGTTTATGTCTATCTAAGCTAAGCTAAACTAAACTTCGAAATTCTAAAATTCGCATTTCCTAAATTCAATTTTGGATTATTTCGTAAACGAATACATTTAGAAAGTTATCACCAAGAGCTTAATGGTTTGAAATTATTATGAGAATCACAATTCTTAAAAAAGATTAAATTAAAAAAAAAAAAACGAAGTATAACTTTCAAGAAAATATTGTTTCACATTTTTCATCAAAAACTTTTCATCATAAAAAACAATTTTTTCATGAGATTTCTTAAAACATTTCGTTAAATTGAAGCCATTTTTTTATTTTAATTTGAGTTTGAATTCGAAATAACTTATGAACGGATGCATTTAGGAAGTTAGTCATCATATCTTTTCTGATTAAAACAACTGCTAGATCTTTTTTTTTTAAACGATGAAATTCAAAAGAAGCTCTGGAACATTACTTTTAAACAAATTTGTCCTACCTTTTTTCAACCTGGATGTTTTATCTAAAATTCTTTGTGACTTTATATTTTTAAAACAAATAAATTATTGAAGTTATGTATTTTTTATCAACACAGGTGCGATTCTAAATCTGGAATAAAACGAAAGATTGTTTAACCCTTCCTATGAATTTCGGTGCCCCTCCCACCCACTTCAACGCGAACGATAAAGAAGATAGCCGTGCGCCTCCTTTCACTATTGAATCGGTGCAGACGCTAGGTTAACCAGTCGACAGCATTCTAGGCAACGATCTTATGGGGAAGTTTGATTCTGATGTGAATATTCTAGCGAAAAACTTTCTTCTATTTAGAGCTATTTTACTAAATCACAAGAAAAAAACTGCAGGGGCGATCCTAAAGCGCTAACTGGTAAAAAATGAAAAACTATAGCTATTTAACCACACCCACTCCAACGAGACGAGACGCTGGGTTAATTAAAATTAACCGTTCTGTTAATTTTAAGCAACGTTGTAAAAAAACCTCTTTCAGAACAACCGATTTACAGTGACTGATCATCATTGATCATGATAAGGTGACAATGAAACTATTTTTGCCTTTATTTATTCTAGTACGAAAAACGACAATTTGTAAAGGATAATAATTGTTTGATTGTCACCTTATTATGATTTATGAATCATAAAGTGACTCTTAATCGGTTGTTATGAGAGATAGAAAAAACTTTTTTTACAAATTCAAAGGAACAGCAACATAAACCTAGCGTCTCCACCGATTTAACAGTGAAAGGAAGCGCATTGCTGTAATGCTGTTCGACGGGGTACCCGAGTACCTTGTTAAGTTTCATAAGACGTAATTTCATAGTTCACTGCAATCAAAAGTGATAAAACTCTGTGATATCTCGAAGCCCATAAAAGGTAACTCTTGATAACATTTGTTTTTATATAGTAACAAGGGGTGGTGGGGGTCAATGGAGGAGATGTAATTTTTTTCGGGCATGTCGGGCCGACGGGGTACCCGGGTACCCACAAATTGTAATTGTTGTAGCTTTGACATTTTTCATCCGGTTTTGATACTTTTAGTACCAAAAGATTCGGGTTCGCCACAGAAGGCAGAATCACGAAAGGCAGAAGCACGAAAGGCAGAATCGTGAAAGGCAGAACTCTATGACCGTGCACACAAGGCAGAATATTTCAAAAGGCAGAATTTTGAAGGGAACGAAAGGCATAATCACTGATAGCAGAACCTGACTCACGATAGCCAAGTGCGTGATGGCAAATTGGTGCGAATCCTGGTCACGGTATCAAAGCTGCTACTCTACATTTATTATTTGATATTATTTGGTAACCAGACATAATAACTGGTCACAAGCAATGACCAGTTTTGATGGGAGGTGCAATTCAAGCCTAATTATTAGATCCGAAACGCGCAAACTGGTTTGGCTCAGCTCCTCAAGACTCTCATGGCATCGCGGAGAGTAATCTTTCGATGTTAGGTATAACTTACACTAGTCTCAACGGCTTGTTGGTTATAATTAACATAAAACAATTCATGCGGCGAAGACGCATAATCGAGGGCAAGGAATCGAGGCGGCACAAAGCCGCCGTGGTTTCCGCGGTCCGAGCCGGCCGCCGACCCGCCGTCGGAAGCGGCGGCCTCTCGCATACAAACAACTGATCTATTGGTTTTCTAGGATTATTCAAACAGGTTTTCTTTCCCTTAGTTAAGTCCGAACTAGCGGTAGCGAGTAAGGACAGCATACACTTGGACAATAGAGTTGGCCAAAGGCCGCGAGTGTGTGTTGTTTAAAGGAAAATAGACCATTCTTTGATTCTGCCATTTGTGCTCTTTGTGATACTGCCATTCGTTATTCTACCTTATGAAATTTTCTGCCTTTCGTAATTCTGCTTTTCGTGAGTCTGCCTTTCGTGATTCTGCCTTTCGATTTTCTGCCTTTCGTAGGAGACCCAAAGATTCAGTAGCTCCTCTACTTTAAAACAAAAGTCAGCGGTGCCTCGAAACTACTTTCTTATTGTCGAAAATCCGGGTTTTCCAGGAGGAGTTTCATGAATATTTGGACAAAATCTTACAACTATTGGTCCAAAGATCATACAATTACTTCCAAAGGCCATATTTATGGTTTTGGGTGTTATAGTGATATACCCTCAATATGGTCTTTCCGGAATAGATTCCACCGGGGCTGCTAGTGGCCATAGAAACAATTGATTAATAAAACGTCGCATACCATCTTATTGGGGTATTTTCAGATTTCTTCGCGCGATAATTTTTGCAACCAACTCGATATTTCAAAGCAACAAAACTTTTTCATTGCTTGAAATATCGTCTTAAATAGATGAAAGACTGGCAACAAGGCCCGCTAAGTGTTGTGCTTGTTTTATCTCTACGTGAAATTTAAGCTAATTTAAGCTGTTTCCCCCCAAATAATAATAGTATATTCAGTGAATTTTACAAATTAAGTTCTGTTGGTTACCGGAACAGTGAAAAAAGGAGTCGCCAGGACTTTCTAAGCAAGCTAAGTAACATTTTATTTTAAAAATATGCGGTTTGTTTTGCAGTCGGTTATTCGAGACGCACAAAAAACACCGACGAATAAAGTACGCTCACAGCGCCGTCTGTTAGCGGTTAGAAAAGCGATAGGTGTACATGAAAAAGTTGCGATTTTTCACTCATATTCCATTCCATTTTACCATTTTACGAACTGCTAGAGTGGGATACACGGTGTTTGCTGTTCCATGTTTTCTATGAAGATATTATCCATGAATTGAGTTTTGAAGCGTCTCGTAAAATAGTCTATAGCCGTGTAAGGTCGTTTCTGTTTCGCTCAAACTGTGAATCGTCGCATCGCGGTGCTCCGTTTTTTCCACTTTTCGCTGATAACGTTCGTGGTTGTGATAAATGCGTGAACGTGTGGATGATTCGTTTGGATGATATTACGCGATGAATGGTCGTAGGAAGAAGCGAGGCATCTGTGCAAGCGCGGCAGCGTTTTTGTAGTAACCTGTTTCAATCCATGTTTTCAGTCACTGAAAGGAGCAAAACAACAACTATTGATATGTCATGAAATAGTCTGAAAAAGTCCATCACTCTTTTTGGGAACACAATATAACGGACACTTTTCATATGTTTTTCAAATCCGTTTTAATTATTTTTTGCGTTTTCCACTTTAAAAATATGAAAATTTCAGCTATGGAAGGCAGTCAACCGAGATTTTCTTCACATGCTTCTTGTTGTATTTTATAATTCATTTTTAAGAATCTCACATTATATATGATCATATCTACAATGTTTAGATGACTTTATACGGTGAATAGTTGCGATGCAATGTTGTTGTAATAATTTATTTCTATCAATATTTTCAGCCGCCGAAAGCAGCACAATAACTACTGTAGAATTGTCATGAATTAGTCTAATATAAGTTCATCTATTCTATTTCAGCACAACTTGACGGATCATTTTCATATGTTTTTCGAATCTCTTTTAAATATTTCTTTTGCGTTTTCTGCGTTAAAAATTTGGATATTTCAGCTATGCAAGCAGCCAAACGAGATCTTCTCTACATGCCATATAACTTTTTATTGTATTTTAGAATTCATCTTCATTAATCTCACATTATATGTATATGATCATATCTGTATTGTTACATTAGTCCAATTAAATCATGGTCATATCACTTATCAAAGTGAATCCTGATCAAAAACCTACCCCACTAACAAAAACTCCCTTCCGTGGTCTTTATAGGGATGCAGAGGTATACTCGGTCTCTAACAAAGCAAAGACTACATTCTAACATTCCTTCCTTATTGAAGGCTTCGTGCGGTACTGGCATAACTCGAAATTCAGAGTTCGAAGAGAAACGGGATTGAAAAGTTGGCGTTTAAAATTACCTTTATCGTCTCCAAGAAATCTACGAGCAAGTTAAAAACTTTCAGAGACACATCGACTTATAACTCAGTTTTTTTTGTGGATTTTGAAATAAGACTTTGTGGAATAAAATTTAATCATATTTGGTATCATTTGACTGCAACATGTAAAACTTTTGAGTTGTGCCGGTGTTGCACGAAACCGATGATATCCCCACCTGACTGTAAGGACGTGGCCGGCGCCGTTATTGGTCCATAAAAAATCGGGTCATTGAATGTTGCACAGTGAGAAGAAATTACCACTCCCAGTCGTTCTTTCAGTTGATTCATTGTGCACCTTGAGTGGCTCGGACACCATGGGCAACCGACTTTGGCGTACATTTTAGCCTGTGTATTGGAAATTAGCTTAAAAAGATTATTATTAAACAGGTCGTAAATAATGCCAACTAAATGTACTTTCTTATGACTGGTTGGTTTAGCAATTTCAATAGTTGTATCATGTACTGTAACCCGATACATTTTGTAATGCAACATTATCGCTGAATTTTGCTTTTTCAACCTTTGATGGCATACGTTCAGATATCAGCCCTTGGTTTTTTCTGGGCATTTGTTCCGGAGACCAAATCCCACAAACGTTTCGGTATGTCGATGGTGTTGCGTTGCGCAATATCGTCTCCTGCAAATGGTGTCGCGTTACGAAAATGCGAGGTTTGTGAACGTGGGCATCCTGATTAGTGGTATGACTAATACCAAAGACAAACAGATGTGACACTCGATGATGATTTCATCGACAAGAGAAATAACGATTAATTTTAAATTTTGCTTAGTGGGCAATAATGACGCTAGTGTCGCTATAAGTAGGCGGGCACATTCATTATTAAAGACAACAACCGTCAGTAATGCTGCTGCTGTTTATTTAAGCAAGCGTGCACACCGATTAGCAAGGCAAAAGCAGTTTTACGTAAGTAAGTTAGTAGGCAATAACCTCACATGGGCGCACATGAGTGTAACGTTTCGAATAATGACGAAGATTTTTGAGGATTTTTCTTCGAAGAGGCACGTCTGTTTGTATATGGTCATACTATCTTTGGCAAAGTTGTTGTTTAGACTAACACCAATAAGTTTATGCTATGACATTTACATTTAGTTTAAAATCACGCCGAGGGAGGCGTTCCAGATTTATTACTTTAGTCCGTATCGTGCTGAAAATGTTTTCCTTCATAAAAAAGCTATATCTCATTAAGATCTTGACCTTTTTTGAAACAGTTTTCTTTAAAACCAATGGGAAACAAGTAGGGTGTCGAACGTCTTCGTCAGTGGTTTTCTTCGGCAGTTTTTCTGCAGCAAACTTATGCAAAAGGGGGCCGAAGAAAACCACTGACGAAGACGTTCGACATCCTAGTTAATGCGAATCTATCTCTTCGCAACCTCCACTTTACGACTTTCGACTTTTGTTCACAAAAGTAGCTGTATCTTTACAGAGGCCTCGGCAAGCACCTCGTCTCGTTTGAATTACATGCATTTTTACTGCTACAATCTTACTCGAAATTGCACGAATTGGTCTTTGTCCAGAATAATTAGACCCGTAATGTTTGTTTTTTTTTTTTGACCACAATGTCCTTCCTGATTTAGGGTAGCGCAAAAAATCGACTTTTTCACCAAATAACTACTTTAAAAGAATGTAACTTTTCAGTCCCTCGACCGATTTCAAATCATTTAGCAAAAAACGCAGGTATTTGTTAAGGCTTCAAAAAAAATATCAAAACGTACTTGAGGTGAGAAAAGATATGTTGAAAACATCAATTCAAATGAAACAAACGTTTTCCGTGAAGTTCAACATATCCTGTTTCAGCTACACAACAGTTCTGGATTGTATATGCAGTTTGAAATTTCGATGTCTTGGCATAAAAGAGCGAGGAATGTGTCAAATGTGTTTTTTCGATGCACTAAAGTACAATTCTTCTCCAACGAAACCCCGTTTTAAAATTCACAAAAAATCCAGAGTTATGGTTAAAAGTGTCAGGTTAGTTAAAATAATATATTAACGTGTACAACGTGTTCATACTAAGTGCATAACAGACCCAAAATGTTGAATGAAAAGTGCAAACCTCTTCATTCGGGTGCCTCCTGTCATAAGAAAATAAGTTAAGGTCATATTTTGGCACCTTGTTGAAAAAACAGTACAAAATATGAAAATAAGGTGTTATTGTATAAATTTAAATTTTATCAAATTATACTGAATCAAAATCTACTGAAATTATTGTATTATTGGTATGGGTTTCGCCTTTAAACTCGGGAAAACTAGCTTGTTTGTAGAAATGCCATCCACCTCAACAGCAACATGAAAACCCTTTGTAAACGAATTATTTTTATTTTCCCCCATTTCACTGGAGCTGCTGTCTTGGGCGAGAGAAACGCGGTTATAAAACAATGGGATTATTTTCAAATTGTACAGATGTAAAACCTTCAACGCTTTGCCATCTTGCGATTCCAGCAGCTGGTCGTTGTTTTTTTTCCATCGCCTTCTGTTTGCTCGCTTGCTGTGATGTGAAGAATTTCGCTGTATGTAATCGTTTTATCCAGAATAAAACAACATTTCTATACAAACAATGAATGTGGCGTAAATAGAAATGTGAACAAACTAAGGCTCGCATACCATTGCAAATACAAAACGTTCATTTATTAATGCAGATTTCCATCGAATTGACTGACTGACGAACTAACTGCTGCAGGAAAAGGGAGAGAGAGTAAAAGAGAGAGTGTATCGCGTATATATTTCCGTGGCGTATGTTGCGTTATTTACCAGTTCTAAGTACACTCGCTTGTTTTTTTCTCGTGTGCTGGGTTTTCCCTCCCAAGCGGTGTCAGTTGGTCTGGTTTGTTTCAATCAACCGATAGATTTTCCTCGCAATCGGAGCTGTAGTTCTTTCATTCACAGAAAAAAAAACTGCTGACGCGTTGATCTAATAATCTGATGTTTTCCGGTATCGATTTGAACGATGTGATTAGCTTGGATTTCGGATTCCGGTTTATTAAAAAACTTTGGCATGTAAATACTGAAATGTGATGTAAATACGATATTGATAAAAGAGTTGGTCCCAGACTGCTCGATAACATCATAAACTGAGTTTCTGTCTAGTAAAAATAACGTTTCAGTCTTATTTCTGTATTACACACTATGTAACACCTTTGCATCCATTGCAAACTGCAGTGGCTATTAACCAAGGTAGGGCCGAGGAACACGTTGTAGTAGTAGAACCTCGTTAGTCGTGGACAGATAGGGAATTTACGCCATGTTAACGGCCATTAAGTGCGACACTCATTATCGCCGTCGCTACCCATGCTGTCGGCTTCCTTGTCGAACGGAAACGATTGAGCTCAGTAATGACAGTAAAATCCTATCCACAGCGGGAATACAATACTGCCAATGGTAATGATAGTCAACATGTAGACATTTCATTATGCAGAATCCATCGTTTCGACAATTTCGTTGAAATCGTTGATTCAGTTACAACCAGAATTGTTACACGATAAACATTCGCCTAGTACATCAAGTGGAGGATTGCTTCCCAAGCTATGTTGTTCCTACGTGGCAATTTTCGGTGTGCTTATTTTGATTGTTTGTCATTATGATATCGCACAGTGTTGTATAAAGCATTTCTCATTTACTGATAATTACTCTGAGTAGCATTTCAGACTTGGGCAAATTTATTACTCCCAAGTTTACTTTTAGTTGATCATTTAGTTTCTATCGTTACAGAAACTCCCCACTATTCACGATGGATGTAATTTTTCATACTATAGTCGAATCACAAGCTCATGAAAATTATTTCCGAATATGCCTGCTAAACTAATGATGAAAGATAACTTTTGCAAGCGCTGTCATGCTGGAAATATTGCCGCTGCAAGAAATTAAGCAAGTGACAGCTCAAACTCTCCCCGCAAGAAACCGATTTCTGCATTCAAAATGCAAAACCGAAGGCGCCAGTAGTCCTGGCTTGGGTCATCCTCAGCTGCCACGAAAGATATACAATGAATGGCATCCTGGCAAATTCCGGTACAAACTTGGTATCTGAAACTTTACAGTAGCTGGCCGACTGACAGGATGGTAGCAGTACTGATGCAGGGTCATAGGGGGCAGCAGAAGTGAAACTTGCTAAACTATTTCTCTGCCGTTCAAGAAATGCAAAGTAGATAGGCAGACTTTGCCCCGAAACAGGAGAAACTGGTTGTGAAAGCAAACTTTACAGTTTATCTTCGTCTTGCTGGAGTTCGGCATTGTATGCGGCGAGAGCATAGTGTCAAAGCTATTTTGATGGGTTTTATGAAATTTCCCCCTCCGGATGATAATTCAAGTAACGCTGATGTAGCTTCTAGTTTAATATTTGAATAGAATTCAGTTAAATTGAATAAACATAATGATATTCCTCTTTCTACTCTTCCTTACTCCAACCTAATCGAATTTCTCATGCGCTGCCGCAAATACGTGAACGCTTAAAGACAGCGTGGAGCTTTCTCGATAATTCATACTGTCTTTCTCCTTCTCTACACTGTTGAACCCATAAATTTAAAGCTCTCCCGGAATCTCCTCTGCTGCCACGCTACGGGTTTACCGCAGTAGGCTCTTGAAAGCAGCTTCATTTCTTGTCCCATCCCCAGAGTGATGCCATCAATGGGTGATAAATGGCGTCCAAGATCGAATGCAGACGCACATTAAGCCAGTACGTTTTAAACCGGCTGCGGCAAAATATATTCGACCCACTCTGAAGGCCGGCTGGAATGAGGATATTTTATTTATGCATTATTCAAAGGACAGCAGCTTTCGATTTATTTTTTACCGAACGAAAGTTTTTAACTTAATTTCATTGCAGGTCAACAGCAGTCTCATGAATTACCTACTAAATGGACATGTCATTGTGATTCGTGAAATTTATTTTCGTTTAATGTTCTGACGAAGCGGTTTTCGCCACGTACCTGTTTATATATGCGATGGGAAATGTCAACATAAACTAATTGTTTTCAATCAAAATGTCCATTATTCTCGTTTGCAGCAGGGTGGTGTAAAAAACGCATATTATTCTTGTCAGATAATTGAATTTAAACCAACAAAATCTAATAAATCACCGCTCACTATCAATAAGGTAAGATAACATAAGCCACCAGCTAGCAAGAACTACATAACGTCACCGACGCCTGCTACTACCGTCAAACATAGCATACTGCGCTTTGTAAGGTCGAACGTCTATTAGGATGATTGGCATTTAGTTTCGTCCGAGGAGACTGACGCCTGATATATGTTGACCGCAGTACAACGGGTTGATATTGTTGGAGATATTCTACCACAGCCAACAAACCGGCAGGCACTACTGCACTGACCGATTAGTTTGAATCCTAGCATGCCATAGTATTACCGACCAAACAAAGGACGGTTTTGCCTTTCACGCTAATGAGTGCTTCGTTTGTGTCGGTTTACTCCCTGGGGCGAGCGTACTGTTACGGTTGTTTCACCTTAGACAAGGCACTGATTCTTCGTGCTTGGTTCCGTTCCCAGTGCTTAACACGAAACGGACAACACATTGCATTGGTTGCCATGGTCACGGAGCTTATTTTGGACACTCTGATAATTTTGACACTCATAACATTTTTGAAATTTTTCAACATTACGACGGTGAACTCTCAACATATTTATCTATTCAGCATAATTATTATTATCTTTGTAGTCCTTGAATACCAGAAGCTTATTTTTCCATGAAAAAATATATTGAAACACATATCATACATAACAATGTGAGCTGTACACCCGCCGCCAGTAATGTTTTGAAAGCACAGCGCCGAGATGGTGGATGTTTAATTAAGTTATAAAATTAAATTCGCTATTTGAGGCACGGGAAAGAGAAAACTCGTAGAAAACGCGAAGAAACGTACCCTCGGGACCCGTTAAAACTCTACTAACTTTTCCCCCAGTTCCAGTGGATCATCTAATTGACACAAACAATAAAAAAAGAAACGTGATCCTTGTCTTACAGTCATCAGTATTGAATTATTTCTCTGCATAGGAAAAGTGATTTAAAGAGGGTCATGCGCTTCGGTTTGTTTTTGCTTTTGTTTTCGTTTATTTTGGATTATTTAATCAGGCTTGAACAAACAGGAAAGCATATTTTTACATTGAACCCGATAGCGTTATTATAGCCTTGTTCGCTTCCTACAAACACTAGACACGCGTTTTGCAATTCAGCAGATGATAACATCAATTCACGTGCCAGGCAACGAGCTTTATTCTGCGTATTGTTTGCACTATCTACTTACCATTCTTCTTATTTCGAATTGATTAGTTTCTAAAAATGTTGAAAAAAATACAATCACTGAAAAGAACAACTGTAATAGAACTAAAATTCAAATAAGAAAGCATTGAAAATGTAAACACAGTGTTTTATCTATCTAGGTTTTATCTCTATGTCTTTCTTGCAATAGAAGTAAATACGTAAAAATAAAAGCAACAATGCACTATCTAGAGCACGCGGAAAATTTACAATTTCGGGTGGTAAGCTTCACGTGGAATACACAAACCATCTGAAGCTAAAATTGGATCCAAGCACGTTTACTGGAACGTTTTCCACACTGCGGGGGCACATTGGATAGACTATTTTATTAAAACTCGGGTGGCCCGTTTTGCACGGAAACCGTCCGGTTGTGGCATCCCGCAGTGGAACAGGAACACGATCTAACAGGTGGATGTGCGAGAAAAGGAACAGCTTTCACTGCTTTGTAGCTGCACTGCAACCAACGAACGCTGCCATGAATATAAATGCAACGCTTTGTTCCAACTCGTGGCCGATGCTTTCCGTACGAACTTTTCTACTGCCACTCGTTAACCATAAACTTGTTCTGTTATCATGTCTGAGCGACCTTACAGCTACAAAAAAAAAAAACCATAGCAACCATACTATTCTGATTGATCTTGGTATTGATAAACTTCCTAAGGCGGATTTTAAATAAGCAAAATAAAATATAAGACAGGGTATGAATGTTTTTCATATCGACGAGTTTCGTTGCATCTTTAAATGAGAACTTAATTATATACGCCGGAAAACTTATCTCAATTACCGGTACCGTATTCCAAGGAAAACGAATTATTTCAGTGCAGATTTCCGAATAGTGTGCAAATGCATGCGCTCGATTTGTGCATGAGCAAAGAAACACGTAATGCTCTTAAAATTGCAGTTCGTCGTTTTGTTGTGTTTTGTTTCTACCGACCGTTTTATACTCTAGTTTTGCATTCAGAAAATTGATCGAACCAACAAAAAATTAAACTCATCGTAACAAACCATGACAAAAGCTAACGAAAAAAACAAAGCTGAGATTCTTAAAACTAAACCTTATTCCATAATTATGATTCTTTTTGTTGTGATTTCTTCCGTATTTCTATACTTTTTTGAATATATTAAATGATCAAAAGCATGTGGATTTTATCATCCAAAGTGTGATCAACTATCCAATTCTTTTCGTAACATTCTCCTTGCAAAAAAAAAATGCAAACAGCGGAGCGACTTATAGCAAAAGCCTGCAACATGACAAATCCAATAAAAGCAATTTCATCCCAACAATACCACGAGCTTATCATAAATCAGTTCGGCTTTATCTGTGAGCAGGAAAATATGAATTCAAAAGGAAACAGAAAGGGGCACCGGCGCAGATTTTCGCCCGGTCTGATCCGCAGTCACCGACAGGTGCTTTTTCTGCGGTTATTTCCTACGAAAATATTGCATCACACAATCTGAGTTTTTTTTACTTGATATTCGTTTCGTGAAATAAAAGCTTACAAATAAATAACACCGAGAAGAACAAAAGGAATATCTTTATTGAGAACATGTTTCTAACTTGCATGCAAATGAAATTCGCAAAATAACGCATTATAATTATTATTGGTTATTTGGCTTGCTTTTTGACGAAATTCTTCTCGTTACTAGCCTTGTTGCCAAATAAATTGGGCAAAACAGCTTGAATTTTTTCCTATCCCTTCCAGTTTAAAAATTATTTTTAAAATTGAAGGAAAAAATTGGAAAAAACACAACCCCGTTTCACCTTAACATTCTAGAGAAAATTCTCACGTTATTTATTTAAGGACTCGCACGGTTCACACGAGACGCATGACAGCGTAAATAGAATCCACCTCCTCACCCCGCATTCTCACGCCTCGACAAATGATTCGACACAGTCCACTAAGTCACGCTATTTGTACCACTAACCTTAGCAACATCGATGAAAAAACTGTTTCACGCAGTTGATAACACTTCAATTCAAATGAAGATCACTCTTTCATCACTTTAAATTGAAAGTTTAGGCAGAATTGCGCCACAAAACTTCCAAACAGAGAACCATTTCTCGTATTTGCTACGCGCAGCATTGTCATGGTAACTAAACAATAGTGGGTAGTAAAATATCAGTTAAGCACAAAAGTACTGTGGAATGGGGTGAAATTTTTCAGTGGGGTGAAATTGCTTTCCTAAAAATTTGGAACAAAAAGTATTGACCAAAAGATACTAATTTTTTTAAATGCAAAAATAAGGTACTCGGATACCCAGCTGAAAATATAATGGTTAATAAACATTATTTACTATTTCGATGAAACACAGAAAACAAAACAACAGAAAAAAAAGTTCATGATATGTCACCCTACTTTAATTTTTAGATTTTCAAGCGTTTTGTAAACCGTCAAGCAAGTGAACTTCAAAGCACTTTTCCTCCATTCGTTATGCTTATTAAATCTATGCCGAAAATACCCTCGTCATCCGAAATCCAGATCATGTAGTAAAATCGAAAGTGAAAGGGTTTCCCCATGGTGCAAGGTACTTATTCTCCTTTGATAACATACCGAAGCGTATCAGCAGCATTGAAACGAAAAATTTCTTCCAAATCACGAATATTCCAAATTTTACGTATAATGTACATGTGTATAACTCTTTCAGTGGAAATCCTTGGAGAAAACGATTCACAGTGGAATTTGTGTCGAATAAAAAAACAAACACGGAATTAAATTAATCACGTTTAAAGAATTCCGATGTTTGTCAGTGGATAGCATCTAACTATCATTGTATTTTGATCCATTAATTCCCCCACAGCCGCCGCGTTCTTTTACCACCGACGGTAATGTAGAGATTGGTTACGACGGAAGAAATGCTTTTTTTTCGTATGTTCTTGGGATTTCTCTTTGAATTCTAGAGTATCCATTGTGATAGGAAAAAAGTGGTATCTAGTCTTTGTCTAGCGTGCACTCAGCGAGCAGCGTCTGGGTAAAGAAATATATCAAATTACAAGCGCTCTGTTGCATATGTTGCAAAGGCATCTACACTAGAACATTAAACCGTCACGATAGACCAATGAGTTTAGCAAAGCATAACAAAAGTAAAAGGCTTTTTAACCTACCAGTAAAACCTAGGATGCATCTTTACAGCATTCAATTGCAAAGCCAAATGGGAATTTAATCGATTCAATTGTAACTAGTGAGAGCACAACAATCAATTCAATCAATTTGGCACTGACAATTTGAAAACATTCAATACATGCTGCAAATCCGATGATGGGAGTTAATTCGTTCAGGTGCCACTGTTCCCATAAATTGATTCATCAATGAATTAAAACAAGGATTGTTTCCATCTCTTTGAAAACACAGGATAATCTCGATAATGATAACATTTCGTTAACCGCTAGCCGTACAAAAATATTGACTGTCGCCTTTCTCGTGAACGTATCAACCTGCAGCGAGAAGATAAGATAATCGAAAATCTAAATTTGCACTGTTCACACAGAGTCCCCCCTATCGAGGGAAGAAGGGAGTTGGCTTTGATTCAAGCGACCGTCGCTGCCGCGGCTTCAAATTGTTTATATTTCAGAGCCAACAAAAAGCAGAAAAATATCGATACCCTTCTCCAGGGAAATTATCTTCGAAAGATTTTGTATTGGAAATTGTTGTTTACAACCCTAGGCACGTGTTGGTGGCGAATCCCAGCAAGCCGGGGGTCATTTGCAGTAGATGATGATAATAGCACAGTCGCTAAGGTTACTTTTTATTGACTTTAGCGCTTCATGTCTCGATGCAGTTATGAAAGCTATCAGAACCCAAGGGTTTGCTATAGCGTAATGTTTGTTGTTAAATGTAAATGATATGATTTTTCATCAATTCCCAGATTATACAGATTTCAAAATCAAACAAGTTGCGAATGATTGTCGATGAGATTTTCAATCAATCGTATCAAATGTTTTTTTTTTTTTTTTCATTCAAATGCGTACATTTCATTAAGAACAATCATCGACTGTATATTAATAACATAAAAATTTTCTCGAAAGCACAACTACAATAATACAAATGACAAACACGACAATGACAGCGGATGAAAACTCTAAATCTAGAATCTTCAAAATAAAACAGAGCTGTCTATTCTTCTGACCTAATTGCGTCCTTCCGAGAACACGATCATTACGATTCAGGGAACAGCAGTGCCGTACATCCTCATTGTCAAATCCTTTAATGACACTTGACATCAACCACGAACATTTATAATACCGGTCTGTTCTATGCCACAGTGTAAATCTAAGCGAGCATTGAGTCAAAATGGCTCCTTACTATAGCGTCCTGTACATTTGACGAGCACGAAACATTCAGTAAAGCTCCTTTTCGTGATCCTCGCAAATAATCTGGACAGCTGCCAGGCGATTGCTACATTGCATGCCGAGTGAGGAGCGATGAATATTCTTTGCATAATACGAACGATGGCTTGTCGAGCACGATTCAGCAGCTGCACACGATTTATGACTGCAAGAAAATGTGGTGTGGGTAACAAAAAATCTGTAAAAAAATGTCAGTGCGAGAGGAACCGCACAGACAAGCTTGATGTGGCTCCATTTGCCCGCGTTTTATAGCGAGCAAATTCCAGCAGCGAAGATATGTTGAACATAAATTTTTATGAATTAGTTAACATTCAGGATGTGAAAATTGTTGAAAACGTTAGACGTTATAAAAATTGAATAAACCTTTAAGGTGAAACCTCTCGCAATCCATTGTGTCTAGTGCACCAATACTATCGTGTTTTCGGTGTTTATGTATACGTGAAGTCTATGTATGCGATGTTGTATGTATGGTTGAGGCCTGTTATAAATATCCTGCACGTTATTTTGTCTACCTGTCAAACATTGTTTACAAATTTTGCCGAAAATCAATTCACCTTAGAGGGCAATTGAACCCATTATGTGTGATGATGTGCATTGGCATTCAAAGACGCTCAGGAATCTTAACTGTTTAAATATTATTCCAAAATATGGGATAGCCTCCCGTGTGGACGCATCGTGCCTTCCACACGGCGCATTTTTTTGTGTCGCCTTCTTTCTGCTTTCTATTGGCGAAAGTGCTGGCAACGCCGTGTTGTATCATTTTTCGCATACCGGTTATTCGAGTTTTGATCGAGCTTCCGAGAATGAGTGTTCCGCTGTATGCTCTTCTGATGCAAGAATGTCGTTCAGGGCTGCATTTTGTTCTTCACACTCACCTCTTGAAGTAATCCTTCACGGATCTGTCACAGCCCAAATCAAGGGATCAGGAACATCGCGTTTCGCTTTCTTTTTGATTTCCCGCTGCAAGGCAGCTCTACGACGTTTAGTGCATCGGCCCATTTTCTCTAGCGGCAATACTTTTCTAGTTATGTTTTGAAGTAGAATACTTCTCTCAGGAAGTTCGGCTACATAGGGATGTGAAATGAAAATCTAAAACCGAAAAAAGTGAAAAATATGTCCAATTTCAAATGCTAATAAATCGGTTAGTATCCGATGGATTTCCTTCGTTCTTGCAGCAATAGATAGGAAAATCTTCTAAGATTTTTCCCAAAATAAGAGATTTGTAATTTTATTATTCACACTATTGTACTATTGAAAATAGTCAAGCCTTGTCAAAACGAAAAATTCGACCTCTGATTGGTCGTTATATGATTGCTTCCCAAGCACGGTCGACAGAATCATATACCTTGCAATTGAAAACATACTATTTGGCCTATATAAGAGCCTGTTTCAGCCGAAGCCGCTCATAATAGTTCTAGACAGCGATAACAGCAGTCATCCTTCCTTAGCAGCAGCACTAGCCCTGTAGTTGGTCACCACGTCTCAGCGCGGTTTTCCTCAGCATGTGTCGCCAGACTGCCATTATTCCCCCCGTGTTGGGGCAGCATGAAGATTGCCATCAGGAAACCCAATTTTGTAAATCAAAATGCCTTTTTCAAGGCAAATAAACAAGTCATTGAAAGTTAATATTTTTTGACAACGCAAGCAAGCATTATGTGTTGGATCCTAGCAATTTAAATCTGTCGCACCCGTCGAATTTACTGAATGTGAAATAGCTTCCACAGTGCGTGTTGTCCGTGTATCCTAATTCCCCCACTGTTAGGGCAGCTCAAAGGTTGTGATCAGCAACTGATTTTGTACAAATTTTGTACAACAAATAATTGAAGGTTAATAATTTTCTGGCATTAACACAAGCAGATATTCTGTGCGGGATGCAATCAAATTCTGTTGTAGTTGTCTAATTTTTACTTTTACTTCATTTAGTAAACCCCCCCCCCCCCACTGTAGGGGCAGCGCAAAGGCTGCGATACGCATAACCGACTTTGAATAACAAACTGCCCTGTTAGAACGCATTCACAAAGACAGTTAGGCCTCTGCCATGGTGAACGCGAACGCGAGGGATGGGGCGAGAAACTTGCCGTAGGTGAATAAACAGCTCTCTTTACGGCTGTTCGGATTTCTGGATTTTAGCAATCAAAACTTCTGCTGGCTGTCTGATTTTCAGTGTGAAAACAGCCTTCAACTTTGTTGTCAGAGTGCCTGACTACGATTTGGTAATTTTTTTTTTCTTCATCTATAGTTTATTTGACACGGCACAAATACAATTTAATGTTTAACGGCGCCAATTATATCTGGTAGCTTACTTTCTAAAGTATCTTAATAACTAAAAGCTAATTTATTATCCTCGCTGCCGACTACGAGCTGAAACTAAATCTAACTTAAAGCTATAATATTTTGCATTAAAAGCACTGGTTTACTGTATGATGGTTTTCATTGCCATGGGTAAGCAGCATATTAAATTTGTTCCGCTGCTGGGCCAAGACATTACGGACTGGCAGATTGGGTTGTCTCCCTCGGGCCTTGAGAGTATCGTGCGGGTCTGATTGCTGTTTCCGGATCCGGGGTCTTAACGTGTTGTTGTTGATTGGTTGGATGTAGGCGGAAGGGGATAGGACTAAACTGGGGCGTGGATGGATTTCAGGAAAACGTATCTAAGGGACATGTAGGATAGGTCACGGCTCGCCAAGACATCACGAACAGGAACAGCCGGCTGCCTACCTTCGGCCTGCAGGGAAGCTATTAATTTAGACCTGGCGTCACGGTGTACAGGGCATGACCAAACAACGTGCTCTATGTCGTGATAACCTTCACCACAGGCACAGACACCACTCTCTCCGAGCCCAACACGACGGAGATGCGCGTCAAATCTATAGTGATTGGACATAAGCCGAGACATCACGCAAATGAAATCCCAACCTACATCCAACCCCTTGAACCACGGATTCGTCGACACCTTGGGGATTATTGATTGTAACCACCTTCCCAGTTTCCGTCTGGTCCAAGCATTTTGCCAACTGATGATCGTATTCTGACGTACAAATGCGAAAAATTCATTAAAGGCAATTGGTCTTTCATAAATATCACCGTTTGTTGCGCCCACCTTAGCCAAAGAGTCCGCTTTCTCATTACCCGGTATCGAGCAGTGAGAAGGGACCCACGCTAAGGTAATCTGAGTAGATTTTTCGGATAAAGCACTCAGATGTTCCCGTATTTTCCCCAGGAAATACGGAGAGTGCTTAACATCTGTCATTGATCGGAGAGCCTCAATGGAACTGAGACTGTCCGTAAAGATGAAATAATGGTCCGTGGGCATTTTTTCGATAATCGCTAGGGTGTACTGAATTGCAGCTAATTCTGCGACGTAAACAGAAGCAGGATTATCGAGCTTATGGGAGACGGTTAAATTGTTATTGAAGATACCGAAGCCAGTGGACCCATCAAGAAGTGATCCGTCAGTGTAGTACATATTGTCGCAGTTGATGTTTCGATATTTATTGGAAAAATTTTTAGGGATCTGCTGCACGCGTAAATGATCCGGGATTCCACGAGTTTCTTCTATCATGGATGTATCGAAAATCACAGTATAATCAGAAGTATTTGATAAGTCGACACGATTTGGAATATTCAAAGAAGGGTTAATATTTTGGGACATGTGATTGAAATACAATGTCATAAAACGGGTTTGAGAATTAAGTTCGATTAACCTTTCAAAACTCATTCTGTGCCGAACACGCATCAGTACTGGACGTGTTTGGTGATCGGTCCGATAGAGTATAAAACAAAAGACGTGTGAACAAGTGTTGGCATTGTTTGCCTGGTCGAGTGAAATAAATCCGGGTTCAAGGTCGTTCCTTTGTGCAACTGTTTCGCATCGTGACTGCCAGCTGGTGCGTAAGCCGATTTGGCTGCTGGCTGGATTGTACTACAGCAGTGGACGAGACACAAACGAGGAAAAAGAAGAAGCCATCAGTGTCAGCGAGTCGTATCGCTGTGTGGAGTGATCTCACACCTGGCTCGCTGCTGGTGGCTGTTTGGTGCTGCTGTATTGGTGCTGCTGGCTGTAACGGCTGCTACTTCGAACGATCGGACAACCAACCTTACTGGAAGGGAGAAATAAAAAGGTACGTGTTCTTGTCAGCGCTAGTGCGCTAAACATAGCGCGATGGATGTAGATCCCTCGCCTCCCGCGCCACCATCCCCGAGCCCCTCTGACCCTGACCCTTCTGTTACCCCCTCCCCTGTTCATTCTTCAGTCCCCCCTCGCCCCAGGCTTTACCCAGACGGAGCCCAGGGCAGCTATACTGTTTATTTTCGGCCAAAGGCAGGACCGAAATCGAAAAAGTTGAACCTCTTGCAGATTTCTAAAGACCTGACGAAGGAGTACAAGGGCGTGACCGAAATTTCCAAGGTCCGGCCTAACAAGCTCCGTGTCGTGGTCGGTAACCTGAAAGAGGCCAACGATATAGCTTGCTCTGAGCTCTTCACACGCGAGTATCGCGTTTACATACCCGCACGAGACGTGGAGATCGACGGTGTCATAACCGATTCGAGTCTGTCCGTCGAGTGTATACTGCAAAGTGCCAAAGGGTGCTTTAAGAACAAAACGTGTCCCGAAGTAAAGGTGCTCGACTGCAAGCAATTGCGGTCAGCATCGATCATCGGTGGCAAAACAGTATACACTCCGTCAGACTCGTTTCGAGTTACGTTCGCCGGGTCTGCACTACCAAGCCACGTCTCGATCCACCGGGTTCGTCTCCCTGTGAGGCTCTACGTGCCCCGCGTCATGAACTGCCTGAATTGCAAGCAGTTAGGCCATACAGCCGCCTACTGCTGCAATAAGGCACGTTGTGGCAAGTGTGGGGAGTCTCATGCGGAAGATTCTTGCAGTGTTAACGCTGAAAAGTGTATTCACTGCGGAGAAAATCTGCATGAGCTCTCAACATGTGCGGTGTACATGCAGCGCAGGGATAAAATAAAACGGTCTCTCAAAGAGCGTTCAAAGCGTTCCTACGCTGACATGCTGAAGAAGACCGTTACCACTTCTCCCGTTACTTCGAACCCCTTCGATCTGTTGCCCTCTGAGGAAACCGATTCTGACGATTCACCAGCGGGAGCATCTTACGCCAATCCTGGGGAGTCTAGAAAGAGGAAAAATATTTCCTCTCCTAAACTTCCCAGAAAAGGTCCTAAGATTTCTCAAAGTGAAATGAAAGTTACAAACAAACCAAACAGTGCTGCGGAAAAACCGAAGCAAACTCCTCCTGCGCTGGCAAATTTCAAGTCCCAGAAGGAGTTCCCAGCACTGCCAGGAACATCTAAAACCCCAGTTGCTCCTTTTACACTCCCAGTTGATGAAACAAACTCTGGATTAGTGAAATTTTCTGACATTGTGGACTGGATTTTTGAAACTTTCAATGTACCCGATCCAATTAAAATTTTTCTTACAGCATTCCTCCCAACAGTTAGATCATTTTTGAAGCAGTTGACTGCCCAATGGCCTCTCCTTGCAGCGATTGTATCCTTCGATGCCTAATTCAACTGCGTATATGAAGGATTCTATCTCTGTCTTACAGTGGAATTGTAGAAGTATTTTACCAAAAATTGATTCGTTTAAAGTTTTGATAAATAAAAACAAATGCGATGCATTTTCCCTTTGTGAAACTTGGCTTACTTCAAATATTGATCTCAACTTCCATGATTTTAATATTATTCGCCTTGATCGAGACACCCCATATGGAGGAGTACTTTTAGGGATTAAAAAGTGCTATTCTTTCTATCGTATTAACCTCCCCTCGATTCCAGGCATCGAAGTTGTCGCATGTCAAATGACAATACAAGGTAAAGAGCTTTGTATTGCCTCAATATATATTCCCCCCAGAGCACAGGTTGGGCAACGGCTGCTCTTTGATTTAATAGAACTTCTTCCCTCGCCACGTTTGATTTTGGGAGACTTCAACTCTCATGGCGTGGCTTGGGGTTCCCCATACAATGATAACCGCTCCTCTTTAATCTATAACCTTTGCGATGACTTCGACATGACTATTTTAAACAACGGTGAAATGACACGTATCCCGAAACCTCCAGCGCGCCCAAGCGCTTTGGATCTATCCTTATGTTCGACGTCGCTACGGTTGGATTGCACATGGAAGGTAATCCTCGATCCTCACGGTAGCGACCATCTGCCTATTCTTATTTCAATTACTAACGGGTCAACTCGCATGCGACCAATTGACATTCCGTATGACCTCACACGAAATGTCGATTGGAAGTTATACGAGGAAATGATTTCAAAAGCGGTCGAGTCGATTCAACATCATTCACCACTTGAAGAATACAACCTCCTCGCGGGCTTGATTCTCGACGCCGCGTTGCAAGCCCAAACGAAGAAATATCCCGGCGTAACGATCAAAGAACGGCCTCCCACTCCGTGGTGGGACCAAGAGTGCTTCGATGTCTACACGCAAAGATCCGACGCGTTTAAGGCCTACCAGACGGGAGGTATACCTGGCGACTATTTACGGTATTCGGAGCTTGATACCAAGCTTAAAAGCTTGGCTAAAGCAAAGAAACGTGGATATTGGCGTCGGTTCGTGAACGAGACGTCGAGGGAGACATCGATGAGCACTCTTTGGAACACAGCCCGAAGAATGCGGAATCGCGTAACGGTCAAAGAAAGCGAGGAGTCTTCAAGTAGGTGGATATTTGATTTTGCCAGGAAAGTATGTCCGGACTCTGTTCCTGAGCAAAATATTGTTCGCGATGCGTCTCCGGGCCACGACGCGATAGAATCACCTTTTACGATGGCAGAACTTTCAGTTGCCCTCCTGTCCTGTAACAATAACGCGCCTGGATTAGATAGAATCAAATTCAACTTGTTGAAGAATCTACCCGGCAATGCCAAGAGGCGCTTGTTGAACTTGTTCAATAAGTTCCTGGAGCAAAACATTGTACCGCAGGATTGGAGGCAAGTGAAGGTGATCGCCATCCAAAAACCAGGGAAACCAGCTTCTAATCACAACTCTTATAGGCCGATTGCAATGCTATCCTGTATCCGGAAATTGATGGAAAAAATGATACTCCGTCGTTTAGACCACTGGGTCGAATCAAATGGTCTACTATCAGAAACTCAATTTGGCTTCCGCCGTGCCAAAGGGACGAATGATTGTCTTGCGTTGCTTTCAACAGATATTCAGCTGGCGTATGCTCGTAAAGAACAAATGGCGTCTGCGTTCTTGGACATTAAGGGGGCTTTTGATTCCGTTTCTATTGACATTCTTTCGGGTAAACTTCACCGACAAGGATTTTCTCCAATTTTGAACAATTTTTTGCACAATTTGTTGTCCGAAAAGCACATGCATTTTACGCATGGCGATTTGGCAACTTTTCGCATTAGCTACATGGGTCTTCCCCAGGGCTCATGTTTAAGCCCCCTTCTTTACAACTTTTATGTAAATGACATCGACGAATGTCTGGCAAATTCATGCACGATAAGACAACTTGCAGACGACAGTGTAATCTCTGTTACAGGAGCCAAAGCTGCCGATTTGCAAGGACCATTGCAAGATACCTTGGACAATTTGTCTGCTTGGGCTTTACAGCTAGGTATCGAATTCTCTCCGGAGAAGACTGAGATAGTAGTTTTTTCTAGGAAGCATGAACCTGCTCAGCTTCAAACACAATTAATGGGTAAAACGATTTCTCAGGTTTTGGTACACAAATATCTTGGTGTCTGGTTCGACTCTAAAGGCACCTGGGGTTGTCACGTGAGGTATCTGATGAAAAAATGTCAACAAAGAGTGAATTTTCTTCGTACAATAACCGGACAATGGTGGGGAGCCCATCCAGGAGACCTTATAAGGCTTTACCAAACAACGATATTGTCTGTTATTGAATACGGGTGTTTCTGCTTCCGCTCCGCAGCAAACACACATTTGATCAAACTGGAGCGAATACAATATCGTTGTTTGCGTATCGCCTTAGGTTGCATGCAGTCGACCCATACGATGAGTTTGGAGGTTTTAGCTGGAGTACTACCATTGAAAAACCGCTTCTGGAGCCTGTCTTCTCGTATTCTAATCAAATGTGAGGTCTTGAACCGTCCCGTGATTGAAAATTTTGAAAGGTTAATCGAACTTAATTCTCAAACCCGTTTTATGACATTGTATTTCAATCACATGTCCCAAAATATTAACCCTTCTTCGAATATTCCAAATCGTGTCGACTTATCAAATACTTCTGATTCTACTGTGTTTTTCGATACATCCATGATAGAAGAAACTCGTGGAATCCCGGATCATTTACGCGTGCAGCAGATCCCTAAAATTTTTTCCAATAAATATCGAAACATCAACAATATGTACTACACTGACGGATCACTTCTTGATGGGTCCACTGGCTTCGGTATCTTCAATAACAATTTAACCGTCTCCCATAAGCTCGATAATCCTGCTTCTGTTTACGTCGCAGAATTAGCTGCAATTCAGTACACCCTAGGGATTATCGAAAAAATGCCCACGGACCATTATTTCATCTTTACGGACAGTCTCAGTTCCATTGAGGCTCTCCGATCGATGAAAGATGTTAAGCACTCTCCGTATTTCCTGGGGAAAATACGGGAACATCTGAGTGCTTTATCCGAAAAATCTACTCAGATTACCTTAGCGTGGGTCCCTTCTCACTGCTCGATACCGGGTAATGAGAAAGCGGACTCTTTGGCTAAGGTGGGCGCAACAAACGGTGATATTTATGAAAGACCAATTGCCTTTAATGAATTTTTCGCACTTGTACGTCAGAATACGATCATCAGTTGGCAAAATGCTTGGACCAGAGGGGAATTGGGAAGGTGGTTACATTCCATAATCCCCAAAGTATCGACGAACCCGTGGTTCAAGGGGTTGGATGTAGGTCGGGATTTCATTTGCGTGATGTCCCGGCTTATGTCCAATCACTATAGATTTGACGCACTCCTCCGTCGTGTTGGGCTCAGGGAAAGTGGTATCTGTGCCTGTGGTGAAGGTTATCACGACATAGAGCATGTGGTTTGGTCATGCCCTGTACACCGTGACGCCAGGTCTAAATTAATAGCTTCCCTGCAGGCCGAGGGTAGACAGCCGGCTGTTCCTGTTCGTGATGTCTTGGCGAGCCGTGACCTATCCTACATGTCCCTTATATACGTTTTCCTGAAATCCATCCACGCCCCAGTCTAGTCCCGTTCCCCTCCGTCTACACCCAACAAAACGACAAGAACACGTTTGAACCTTAAGCACAAAACCAGCAACCAGACCCCGCACAACAGAACCAGGACCCAAGGACTACGAGCCTCTATCCCAACTCACGACATCGTGGCTCAGCAGAACGAATCCATACATGCCATTCGACGATTATCAGACGACCATTGAACAACAAAACACTGATTGGAAATCCCATGCTAGTTTTAAGTTAGACTTAATTTCAGCTCGTAGTCGGCAGCGAGGATAAAAAATTTGCTTTAGTTTTTAAGTCATCAGATATAATTGGCGCCGTTAAACATTAAATTGTATTTGTGCCGTGTCAAATAAATGTTATGTGAAGAAAAAAAAAACCTTTCAAAACTTTCAATCACGGGACGGTTCAAGACCTCACATTTGATTAGAATACGAGAAGACAGGCTCCAGAAGCGGTTTTTCAATGGTAGTACTCCGGCTAAGATCTCCAAACTCATCGTATGTGTCGATTGCATGCAACCCAAGGCGATACGCAAACAACGATATTGTATTCGCTCCAGTTTGATCAAATGTGTGTTTGCTGCGGAGCGGAAGCAGAAACACCCGTACTCAATAACAGACAGTATCGTTGTTTGGTAAAGCCTTATAAGGTCTCCTGGGTGGGCTCCCCACCATTGTCCGGTTATTGTACGAAGAAAATTTACTCTTTGTTGACATTTTTTCATCAGATACTTCACGTGACAACCCCAGGTGCCTTTAGAGTCGAACCAGACACCAAGATATTTGTGTACCAAAACCTGAGAAATCGTTTTACCCATTAATTGTGTTTGAAGCTGAGCAGGTTCATGCTTCCTAGAAAAAACTACTATCTCAGTCTTCTCCGGAGAGAATTCGATACCTGGCTGTAAAGCCCAAGCAGACAAATTATCCAAGGTATCTTGCAATGGTCCTTGCAAATCGGCAGCTTTGGCTCCTGTAACAGAGATTACACTGTCGTCTGCAAGTTGTCTTATCGTGCATGAATTTTCCAGACATTCGTCGATGTCATTTACATAAAAGTTGTAAAGAAGGGGGCTTAAACATGAGCCCTGGGGAAGACCCATGTAGCTAATGCGAAAAGTTGCCAAATCGCCGTGCGTAAAATGCATGTGCTTTTCGGACAACAAATTGTGCAAAAGATTGTTCAAAATTGGACAAAATCCTTGTCGGTGAAGTTTACCCGAAAGAATGTCAATAGAAACGGAATCAAAAGCCCCCTTAATGTCCAAGAACGCAGACGCCATTTGTTCTTTGCGAGCATACGCCAGCTGAATATCTGTTGAAAGCAACGCAAGACAATCATTCGTCCCTTTGGCACGGCGGACGCCAAATTGAGTATCTGATAGTAGACCATTTGATTCGACCCAATGGTCTAAACGACGGAGTATCATTTTTTCCATCAATTTCCGGATACAGGATAGCACTGCAGTCAGCCTATAAGAGTTGTGATCAGAAGCTGGTTTCCCTGGGTTTTTGGATGACGATCACCTTCACTTGCCTCCAATCCTGCGGTACAATGTTTTGCTCCAGGAACTTATTGAACAAGTTCAACTAGCGCCTCTTGGCATTGCCGGGTAGATTCTTCAACAAGTTGAATTTGATTCTATCTAACCCAGGCGCGTTATTGTTACAGGACAGGAGGGCAACTGAAAATTCTGCCATCGTAAAAGGTGATTCTATCGCGTCGTGGCCCGGAGACGCATCGCGAACAATGTTTTGCTCAGGAACAGAGTCCGGACATACTTTCCTGGCAAAATCAAATATCCACCTACTTGAAGACTCCTCGCTTTCGTTGACCGTTACGCGATTCCGCATTCTTCGGGCTGTGTTCCAAAGAGTGCTCATCGATGTCTCCCTCGACGTCTCGTTCACGAACCGACGCCAATATCCGCGTTTCTTTGCTTTAGCCAAACTTTTAAGCTTGGTATCAAGCTCCGAATACCGTAAATAGTCGCCAGGTATACCTCCCTTCTGGAAGGCCAAAAACGCGTCGGATCTTTGCGTGTAGACATCGGAGCACTCTTGGTCCCACCACGGAGTGGGAGGCCGTTCTTTGATCGTTACGCCGGGATATTTCTTCGTTTGGGCTTGCAACGCGGCGTCGAGAATCAAGCCCGCGAGGAGGTTGTATTCTTCAAGTGGTGGATGATGTTGAATCGACTCGACCGCTTTTGAAATCATTTCCTCGTATAACTTCCAATCGACATTCCGTGTGAGGTCATACGGAATGTCAATTGGTCGCATGCGAGTTGACCCGTTTGTAATTGAAAAAAGAATAGGCAGATGGCCGCTACCGTGAGGATCGAGGATTACCTTCCATGTGCAATCCAACCGTAGCGACGTCGAACATAAGGATAGATCCAAAGCGCTTGGGCGCGCTGGAGGTTTCGGGATACGTGTCATTTCACCGTTGTTTAAAATAGTCATGTCGAAGTCATCGCAAAGGTTATAGATAAAAGAGGAGCGGTTATCATTGTAAGGGGAACCCCCCCCCCACACCATGAGAGTTGAAGTCTCTCAAAATCAAACGTGGCGAGGGAAGAAGTTCTATTAAATCAAAGAGCAGCCGTTGCCCAACCTGTGCTCTGGGAGGAATATATATTGAGGCAATACAAAGCTCTTTACCTTGTATTGTCATTTGACATGCGACAACTTCGATGCCTGGAATCGAGGGGAGGTTAATACGATAGAAAGAATAGCACTTTTTAATCCCTAAAAGTACTCCTCCATATGGGGTGTCTCGATCAAGGCGAATAATATTAAAATCATGGAAGTTGAGATCAATATTTGAAGTAAGCCAAGTTTCACAAAGGGAAAATGCATCGCATTTGTTTTTATTTATCAAAACTTTAAACGAATCAATTTTTGGTAAAATACTTCTACAATTCCACTGTAAGACAAAGATAGAATCCTTCATATACGCAGTTGAATTAGGCATCGAAGGATACAATCGCTGCAAGGAGGGGCCATTGGGCAGTCAACTGCTTCAAAAATGATCTAACTGTTGGGAGGAATGCTGTAAGAAAAATTTTAATTGGATCGGGTACATTGAAATTTTCAAAAATCCAGTCCACAATGTCAGAAAATTTCACTAATCCAGAGTTTGTTTCATCAACTGGATGTGCAAAAGGAACAACTGGGGTTTTAGATGTTCCTGGCAGTGCTGGGAACTCCTTCTGGGACTTTAAATTTGCAAGCCCAGGAGGAGTTTGCTTCGGTTTTTCCGCAGCACTGTTTGGTTTGTTCGTACTTTTCATTACACTTTGGGAAATCTTAGGACCTTTACGGGGAAGTTTAGGAGAAGAAACATTTTTCCTCTTCCTAGACTCCCCAGGATTGGCATAAGATGTTCCCGCTGATGAATCGTCAGAATCGGTTTCATCAGAGGACAACAGATCAAAGGGGTTCGATGTTATGGTAGAAGTGGTCACGGTTTTCTTCAGCATCTCAGCATAAGAACGCTTTGAACGCTCCTTGAGTGACCGCTTGATTTTATCTCTGCGCTGCATGTACACCGGGCATGTTGAGAGCTCATGCTGGTTTTCCCCACAGAGATACATTTTTCAGCATTAACACTGCAAGAATCTTCTGCATGAGTCTCCCCACACTTGCTACATCGTGCCTTATTGCAGCAGTAGGCGGCTGTGTGGCCTAACTGCTTGCAATTGGTGCAATTCATAACACGGGGTACATACAATCGCACAGGCAGACGAACCCGGTCGTTCGAGACGTGGCTAGGGAGTGCAGATCCGGCAAACGTAACGCGAAACGAGTCTGACGGAGTGTAAACTTTTTTACCACCGACGAGAGACATGGACCGCAATTGCTTACAATCCAAAATTTTCGCCTGTGTTTCGGTATTTTTGAAGCAACCGGTTGCGCTTTTTAGGATACACTCGACAGACAGACTCGAATCGGTTATGACACCGTCGATCTCCACGTCTCGTGCGGGAATGTAAACGCGATACTCGCGTGTAAAGAGCTCAGAGCAAGCGATAGCATTGGCCTGTGCCAGATCACTGACCACGACACGGAGCTTGTTAGGTCGGACCTTGGAAATTTCGGTCACGGCCTTGTACCCCTTCGTCAGGTCTTTAGAAATTTGCAGTATGTTTAATCGCTTTGAATTCACTCCTGCCTTTGGACGAAAATAAACAGTATAGCTGCCCTGTTGAGATCCGTCCGGGTAAAGCCTGGGGCGAGGGGGGACTGGAGAATGAACAGGGGAGGGGGTAACAGAAGGGTCAGTGTCAGGGGGGTTCGGGGATGGTGGCACGGGAGGCGAGGGATCTATATCCATCGCGCTAAATGTAGCGCACTAGCGTACTAGCGCCGACAAGAACACGTACCTATTTACTTCTTCCTTCCAGCAGTGGTTTTCCGATCGTTCGAAGCTGCACCCAAAGCAGCCAGCAGCACCAGTACAGCAGCACCAATACAGCCACCAGCAGTGAGCCGGGTGTGAGATCACTCAGCACAGCGATACGACTCGACTGTCAACTGATGGCCTTGAATTAGAAAGATCTATTCACTGTGCACAGATCAAAACTGCAGCTGGTATTTTGCACCAATTCAGCCAAAGTTGCGAGCCGGGTACAGAACGTAGCGACACAACTCACAATCTAGTTGGCCTTTTACGCGAATAATACACTCTTTTGTTTGGCTATTCGTACACACGGACCGGATTGAAATAGAACGACCACTTTGCACGTCCGTTTCTGTCGAGTGTTCGACGCGGAATGACGATTTGGTAATATTGTTTGAGTTAAATGTTTACAAAATTTTACAATATTCCTCTTTCTCTCATTCAATAAAACAGGTAATAGGATGCCTTCGTCATACGTAAGTTCACCATAACTCCCGATATCGGCGTAACACAGAGATGCAATCAGCGTCATATCCGATTTTAAATTCAACAACAAACTGTTCTTTCTAGGACAACGAAACAAATGAATTGAAGATTTAATATTTTCTCGTTCTGAGCTTTAACCAATCTTAATTTGAATTCACATGTACATATACTCTGACTGTTGAAACTTGTTTGCGCCGCAAAGAGTTTGTTCTTTTCCTGTTCAGTGAGGTCGTATTTATATGTGTAAACTGAAATTGAGTAGTACTTCAACTTCATTTGCACATAATTTTCAATACTGCCAATGAGCGGTCAACATTTATTTGCTAGGAAAAATGACTGACACGCAAGCAGCCGGGTTATCTTTCTTGTAAAAGTATTCTACTTCAACCTTGCGGTCGTGGTTTTGCACACAACCCTCCTGTGATTTTTGTTTACACTGTTTGGTTGTCGTCAAGACAACCATCGCGAATAACATTGTGGTCAGTTTTGCGGTTGAATAGATTATCTTAAAAATTAACTGAACGAAACTTTAACTGCAAAGTAGCAAATGGAACAACTTTTGAATGTTTTCAAAATATTTCAGTTATTCCTTTGATTACCTCAATTGTAAAAGTAATTAGAACAGGGTTTTTTTTGCAATTACTCAACAATGAATAAAATATCATAAAATCGAAACTTCCAACACTGCACTCATGCTGATGCAATAAAGATGTGTTGGAAGACGGTTTCGTTTTTGCGTTGTAATTAGGGTTAATTGACAAACAGTGGACCTCCTGGTACATACGATGGCTGATTTGATGCGATTTTATTATCTTGTCCATACGAAGTTGTTTGTTGATTTCTCATCATTTTTAATAAACAGTTTCAAGTGAGGGGTGTTTTCAGACAAGAAGTAGGTATGTAATATAGATATACAATTGGTTGTATAAATAAAGATTCGGAATGAAAAATATCTAAAAACCTCGAAGGGTTTCACTCTAGGCTGATTTACCCTACACACCGGAACTATTTTGTAAACAAAAATGATGTGATACTGAGGTGACTACGAAGTGAAAAAAATTCCATCATTGGAATAAATTTACAGTTACCGGTAAATTGAAACAGTTTTCGTGCTAAAATCTTCGATCGGTGAGTGAATAAACAATCTCCGAGTGTAAATTAAAAATATAGGTAATGCAGCTACAGTGAAATTGGTGAAAAAAACTGATTTAAACCAGCCTTGCCGAGCGGTAGGATTTTTGCCTAGTGTGATGGCGGACCAACTGCACCCCAACAAATTTGCAGAAATCTTTTGAAAACATGTGAAAATCATGGAGGTAGCTATCAAATAGTGAAGATACCATTATAATGATCTTAAAATAGCAAGATTATGAAAATTGGCGCAGGTATGTTAGTGAATTTAAGTAAAAATTATGATTCGCTGGTTGAGAGTGAAAGTTGTAGGTGTGTGCGACGTGTACGTATAGCGTAAAATTGATGAGAGAGTGTGAGAGAGGATTCGGCCATTTTGGTAGCCATTATTGGATTGCGAACCGTTCAGCCTTAAGGATTTTAAAAAGTCGGGTTTGAAATGAAATAAAAGTCGTAGGCTAGCGGATGCAAAAAAAAATAACAAATTATTTTTTTATGCATTTTTAAGCAGTAGGCGCCTCCTATCATGAAAATAAACTGGAGTGATCGATCGAGAAAAGATTTATCAAGCATCGATATCGACTGAATGACTGTAAAATAAACATATAAAATGGTATAAAGGCACGAATCATTCAGCAAATTAACCGCACCAGCATCCACACACAACGCCATTACATATTGGCTAGCTCATTTTTTTGTTGTTGCTTGTCTGTGGTTTCTCTGGTTAGTCCGGGACAGTCAACACTTCTACCGATGATTTTCCATCAGTAGAATAAATATTTTGTAACAAGAGAGCCCGTCTATCAATTCCTGCGAAAAAAATGGCAATTTCAACACCAGTGTCGAGGGGGTAAAAAATACGACATAGCTGCCGGGAATAGGCGAGGTTAAAAAAATAAATCAACGTTGACGGTTGTGTTCGTGTGTCTCTATCTGGCACTCTGTTTCTCTTTTTAAAAACCTAAAGAAAGTTACTCTCATTTGTGAGTATCCCGAGCTTCAATTTAAATAATGGAATAGGAAAAATAATTTTAAAAAATGATTCATTTGGATTGTTCCAGGATGGGAAATTCTTGTTTTCATGTTTAATCGTATATTTGAATAACAATTATATTGTATTTGTTTGAAAAAAAAAATTGATTAAAATAGCAAGCGATGATTTTTTGTTTGAACACCGTGTTTATTGGCAAATAGCATTATGCAGAGATTCGATTGTTGCGAACACATATAGTTGCCTATAATAATTGTAATTCAAACAGGGTTTAATTTCATTTATTCAATTCAACAATTCGGTTTGTCGAGCCTTCCCGATCAGCGATGTATATCAGGTATTGACGTAATTCAACTTTTGAAAATAAAAACCTAAATTAATCCACCTAGCGGTTAGACCCAGCCTTTCTCATTCAAACTTTTATTTGTAAAAATAGATTTACATGAACGCTTCAATCCAATAAATGTATGTCACTCTTTAGGTTCTAAAATATTGATGTTGTAATCTATACATATAAAAATGTAGTCCGGTCTGTCTGTCTGTTTGAACCATATAGGCTCGAAAACAACCGAACCGATCTACGTGAAAATTTGTATGTAGGGGTTTTTGGTCCCGATAAAGGTTCATATGATAGTTTGAGACCCCTCCCTCTTTTGGAAAAGAGGGGTCCAATACAAATGAAACATACATTTCTGCACAACTCAAGAACAAACCAAGCAAATGGAACCGAGTTTGGCATGTGGATGTTTTAAAGGGTAATAAATATGTCCATAATGGTTTGACGCCCCTCCCTCTTATGGAAGCACATGTTTCTGCACTATTTTCTGCACATCTTGCGAACTAATCAACTAAATGGAACCATATTTGGCAGGTGCATGTTTTTAGTGGTAACAAATATGTTCCATAATCGACCTCAGGCAACATTTTGGATATTGTTTTTGGCACATTTTGCATGTGTAGGATAAGTACAACGATACACCGTGCCCCAGTGCTGAGTCGAGAAAATTTCCAGTTCAAAAAGATCCCCGACATCGCTAACCACAGAGCCACGGGGACCACAAGAAAGATACACAGGAGCTAAATTCGACCACAGATACCATTTTGAATTCTAATATGGCGACTTCCGGCTACGGAAAACCAGCAGCAAACGACCAAATACCACCCAATATGGGTATTTTCGGAATCGTAATGATGCACTGGAGCCACAAATCGACTTCAGACACCATAATGAATTGTAGGATGGCAACTTGTGGTTTCTGGAAAACAGCCAAAAATGGCCGATTTCCGTCTAACATGAGTATCTCCGGATCTAGAATGATACACAGCAGCTGAAATCGAAAATGATCAAATTGCACCCTATATGGGTGTTTTTTCAACCAGAATGACGCTCAGAGGCCAGAAATTATATTAAATACCATTTTGAAATCCAAGATGGCGACTACCGGTTCGTGAAAAACAGCCTAAAATAACCAAATACCATCCAATATGAGTATCTCTGGAACCAGAATGATGCAGTGAGCTAACAATTGACCCCAGGCACCATTTTGAATCGCTAAATGGCAACTTATGGGAAACAGTCGAAAATGACCAAATAATACTCAACATAGATATTTCCGTAATCGAGATGATGCATAGAAACCAAACATTGACCCTTGACACCATTTTGAATTTAAAGACGACCACTTTTAATTTCTGGAAAACAACCAAAATAACTAAATACCTCCCAATATGGGTATTTCCGGTGTTAGATTGATGCCAGAAAATTTGCTGAAAATGACCGAATACCACCCAATATGAATATATTCAGAATTAGGGCGATGTACAGAAGCCAAAAGTCGAGGATGTTGTCATTTCGATAAAACCAATGAAACCGATAAACCAAACGATTTGTCTTTTGACTTTGATCGTATTCTATGGCCGATTCGTCGGGCATTTGCAGACATTGAACTTGCGAGTAATCAATGACTTTGGAACGTTCAAATAGTACAAAACCACATTTAAATTATGTTGAGGCCACATAAATATATCAATCAAAGCAGGTATAGTTTTAAATAGTCTTTGAATTTCTTTTCTTTCCATAACTTTTGAGCCACATATCAAATTGTTATGAAGTTTGTTATTTGTAAGTTTGAGAGATGACTCGTTCGTATGACACTAGTTATGTTCAAATAAGTCATGTGAAATAACAGACTTTCAATGTTTTATATAACGGTGGCCTAAGTTCAATTATAATCAAATGAAATGGGAACGTATAGGGCAGCCAAACTTTGAAACCACGTGTTCAATCATAATTCATCAGTTAACCCTTAACTAGCCAGCTCATCTGATATCAATATTGATCAAATCGGTTGTGCAGTTTTTGAGATAATGAAGTTTCGTGATTTTCACATTTTGGTACTTTACAGACGAAGTTACAGTCCGATTACAGTAAAATTCAATAGGGTGTTACGAGGCAGCTAGACTTATTGGTTGACACTAATTTTGTGGAAATCGGGTCAGCCATCTCTGAGAAAAGTGAGTGAGTTCAAGTAGTCTTTGGAATATGTTCCTTTTCATAGCTGGATTTCACATTTTTAAACATAACAGGCAAAGTAATAGTCCGATTGCAAAACAAATCAATAGGGTCTTATGAGGCAACTAGACCTTCCTTTTGACACTGATTTTATGAAAATCGGTCCAGCCATCTCTGAGAAACATGAGTGAGATTAAGTAGTCTTCAAAACACGTTTCTTGTCATAACTTTTGAACCACAAGTTCAATCTCTATGAAATTCAAAAGTTAAGGGTTTTCCAGGTAGCCCGTTCATTTGAAATCAGTTTTGTTCAAATCGGTTGTGTAGTTTTTGAGATAATGATGTTTTATGATTATTGCATTTTGAAACATAACCTCTAAACTAAAAATCCGATTACGATGAAATTTACTAGGGTCCTATGGGACAAAGAGACCTTTCATTTGCGATTAATTTCATGAAAATCGGTCCAGCCATCTCTGAGAAAAGTGAGTGAGAATAAAAATCTGCACATACACACACACACATACACACACACACACACACACACACACACACACACACACACACACACATACACACACACACACACACAGAAAATGCTTAGCTCGTCGAGCTGAGTCGAATGATATATGCCATTCGGCCCTTTGGAGCACTTTTATACTTTCGGTTTTGCAAGTGATTGCTATATCTTCTAGGAGAAAGGCAAAAACGTTTTCAACATTAATATTTGTTTGGGTTGCGGTATACAGGATGATCTTTCAAAACTATTATTAAATCAGTAAACATTGCAAATCGAATGCTTTGTTTGCATTCACACGAGGGTCAGCCTGTTACCTGCCAAGCAAGATAGTTTGTGAAATAAATATGTCTAAAAAGTTGTGATATACCAGCGGTTAATAGATATAAAGCGGCAATCCTGTTGAAAGATTGCACGAGAGATAAAAGCACTTTCATTCAGCACCTAGAAACAATGAAAACGAAATGACGAAAAGAGAGTTCACGAGATTGTGTCCGCAAGATGTTTCCCCTGCTCTGAAGTTTGAATATTTTCTTCAATAAAATCATCAACAAATCGAGTGACAAATGCGCATGCTGACTAGATTGAAAAGGAACATTGAATCGCAATCAGAAAAACTGCTTCGTTGATCACATTTTCATTTGAAACGTGTTGCTTCACATTCCTTAAGGAAGGGGTGGTAATGGGAAAAGATTTTACAACTGTAGGCAACACTCACAACTTTCGGTTGTTCTCGTATTCCGCTCGTAGCTTGCAAGCAAGACGAAAACTTTCTTTTTTCCACTCCACAGACATTAACAGCAATAAAATTTCACCGCTTCTGAGAAAGAAATGCACAGGACTCGGCCATGAAAGGATGTTCAAAGTTTAGTAAGCTGTTTATTGTTTTCAACTAGGATGCACTTCTTTTATTGCCGCTAGAATTCAATCGCATGGAAAAAATATACCAAACTTTATTTTAGTTAGCTGAAATATTGAAAGTAGCTGAAAGCTGTTAGATTTAAACTGATTTTCTCACCAAGCAAACCTGGATAAAGGAGGAGAAAATTGTTTCAAACCGTCCATGAATCATCCTTTCATAGGTGGATAACTATGGGATTAGAAGTTTTCTTTGCAATTTGTGCCATATTTAAGCTACTGGAAGTTTCGTTTTTTGTTGTTATTACGTCATACTAATATGTGAATCAGCTACGTTTGGCTGCTATCACAGTAGCTTGCGCTAACACATCAGTTTCGGAAGAATTCACAAGCTACAGTCTGGCACCGGAAATGAGATATTTCAAAATAAACAAGCAGGCCTTGATTTGCTCTGACTGTACGTTGCTTTTGCTGACTGCTCTTTAGTCATTCTGTGAATGGAACGTGGATGGAGCACAATCTTGAAAAAAGAAAAATGTAATTCTTTTCTTCCACTGTGCTGCATTGTACTGCTTAGCGAACCTATACATCAGAGAAATGACAAGACACTCACCGTTAAGGCAACTGTCAACATCAAAACGGATAACGGCAATGCAAAATTATACAGATCGCCCGTTTTGATGTTGACAGCTGCCTTAACGGTGAGTGTCTCGGCGTCTCTCTGGTGTATAGGCTGACTAGTACTGCTAGAGTACTCTGTTAGCCTTCTTTCGATCCAGCAGGACTAATAAATCCATTTTACAAACAGGGTTAATTATAGCGATGGTTTCACCAGTGATGATATATTTTATTCACAGATATGAACATTATGTGAAATGACATGTAGAAAAAACGTCAATTTTCAGCGAGGGCCTAGTGTGGTTGGTAACGTCTCCGCCAACCACGCTCGACGCCTGGGTTCGAATCCCACCGCCGACATAGGTGTCGATGGTTGTGAGGTGGCGTGATCAACTCACAACCAACCCAACTGGTCTAGATTCAATCCTAGCCGACACCGGGAGATTTTCTGAGGCGAAAAATCTCTAGGATCACGCCTTCCATCGCATGAGGAAGTGAAGCCGTTGGCGCCGGTCCGTTAATAAACGGGTCGTGAGTTAGGGTCCTGGGTGTGGAGTCGCCTCCCTGGGCGTCGGTGATTGCCCACAACAGTGGCGGAACTAGACCGACGGAAAATAAGCGAGAATAAAAAAAAAAACGTCAATTTAATATTTTCAATTAATTTTCTGATTCACAGCTATTTCCAGTAATGGTTTTCAGTACTAGCGACCAGTACAGTTTCCTGGGATCACAATTTTAACGTTGAGAACAATAACTCTTGACGGTATTGGTATTGGAGTACTAGATCTGGGTAAAAAAGAAGAAGAGTAGTATCCGAGACACGACCGCACTTACTCTACAGCCTCTTGCATGCACTTTTGCATTCACTAGGGGCACCAAAATTCAGCTATAATTTTTCGGGGAACTGTTTCGAGTTGACCAGTTGTTTTGTTTTTGTTGACCAGTGTTATAATGATGGAACAAATCATTCGGTTCTGACTTGAAAAAAAAAATTATAAATAAAATCTTTTTTGCTATTTTTTGGTTAGGGGAATAGGATTACGTTGTCGGTGAGAACTTTTGTAATATCTTCTGAGGTAATCTAGTTTGTAAGTTAGTTGTTGAAAAAAGTCTTTATAAATATTTGTTCGCCCGTGTGTCACCCACGATTGATCATAATCGGCTCAAACTAATTACGAACTTTAGAGAAACCCAAAAGATTTTACAACATAACATAACAACATAAATTTTGGATAAGAAAAAACAAAAAAAAAGGCAAGCCTCAACAATCAATAAAATATAGCTATGGTATAAAAGTGCTATTTCTAGTAGCCAAGCTCTTGTAATACAATACCTTCTCGGAACGGCTGACTCTTATTTATAATTGCTCAAAGCTATGTCTGTTTTTCACTTCTCGCGGGACCCGTTGTGTTTTCCAGCCACCCAAAATAACATCGTAGAACGTCGGTATAATAATTTTGCTCTTTCCATGCATTTTTAATAGAATTGTAAGGCAAAATTGACGGCAGTCTGGCCTTTTTTTGCCTCGGAGTTATTTTCTAGTTACGTAAATCACAGCTGATGATTTTCCAATGGAAGTATATGTAAACTAAGCCAGCGTTTTTATGCTGTTCAGTCACTATTCAACTCTCGGTTTCAAGGAAAATATAAAGCATTAATTGTAACAAGTTGCAATTACGATTGCTCAAAGGGAAAGCTACCAACAAATCAACTTTCCACGAAGTACATCGTTAGTCGCCATCCAGGCGAATGATGGAAAATTTAATTCGACGCAACAAGATACAACAGCTGCGGGTAGGTTGGGAAATTCATCTCGTTAGAATGAAAAGTTTCTCCCCCACAGATTTTTGACACATTGCTTTGTTGGCCAATTAGCAGAAGTTTTATCCAAAGTTCGAGAACGTTGTTAAAGCTAAAATGCAACTTTTAATGACCTTCGCTATGCGGATTAAGTGTTCGTACAAATTCGTTGCGATGAAGTGAACCGCACAATTCGACAGTTGCTTTTTGGAATTTATCTTTGCAGTGATCACGGTAGGTAATACTCTTTTTCTAAATTTTTATTTTGTAGTCATCATGATTCGACACGTTGCTTCCAATCGTTCCCATTCGCGTACAAGTTCTCCATGGAAACCGTGCTGTTTGTTGTTATACATGAATGTTTCCAAAAATTATAAAAAAGTGGACTCAATGAGATTTTTGGCATGAGAAACATTTGTGAAAACAAAATTATCGATAAAAAGGAATGTGTGATTGCGGTAATATATTTGCTTACCGTAGAAAACAGATATCGCCAATACTTACGGAAACTGGGACATGTTGCTTCAAGATGTGTCATCTTCAAAGGCACGATTTGGTGTAGCCAAATCTTGCAATGCGCTCAACGTGATTGGGTTAGAAAAATATACGAGAAACAGAAAGATGAGGCTACTGAAAAATCCGATACGAAACTTGGATTCTGAGTAGTTTGAATCTGATTTTTGGGATTCACTTCTTTCTATATAAATTAAATCAAGCAGCTCAATTTTACATTTTTATTTACCTTTTTTGGCACGTGTCGAAATTTCTACGGAACATGGATTTGTCTGTATATTAGTTCAGTGTATTTTTCAAAGGAACGGACGCTTCTCCTGCAGCATTTCAGTGAAAGTTTGAATAAATATGCTATAGCAAAGTTTATTAGACCTTGTTTCTCGAAGAAATAATCTTGCTTAAAATCTTGTCTGCTTGGTAGCTTCGAAATCTTGTTTGTGTTACTGTGGAAGGGGGATGAAAACATTTCAGCCCAAATAAGAGATCATCACGATTCAACCCGCAAATGCCAAATCCTCTCCAGCTCGTATGGTAATCAACACCACGATGTACAGTGCATTGAACGAGTACAAGTTACAAGTCACAATATATTTAATGCACCATGCGACACTGCTTTGGGAATTCAGCTTTTCAGTAATCACAGTAATACCCTTCCCTCAAGCGAAGATGGAATTCTGTATCGTTTTGCCGTAACTGTTTTCGATGAAATTTCTGATATAGATTTTGATTTGTTTTTATTTACTACTAGCTATCCAGGCAAACTTCGTCCCGTCTATACATATACTATATATTTTAAATTAAATACAAATACTTCCAAAGATAAACCTTACGTTTTGTTTATAGTCTGCAAATGCATAACGAATCGGATTTTGGATCGATTATCGAAATGAGAACATCCTTGCCATTCAGTTTTTGTACATCACCTCGATTTTGGAACTACCGGTATTGGATGGTATTCGGTCAATTTTAGCTGATTTATATAAACAGAAAGTCGTCCGATTGAATTTTAAAATGATATCTCGAGTCAATTTTTGGCATCTGAGCATTAATCCGATACCGTAAATACCCGTATTGGGTGCTAAAGTGAGTTCCACTTAATATTTCGTCGCAGCTTTTTATTCACTGTGTAGCCCCTAGTGGCGATTACGAGAAACCAATGACAGTGCGAAGTTTTGTTTACAATTTACCGTTCGACATACTCTGTCGAACTTGTTTGTATGGCGGTGTTCACACTACTTGCACAAGTCGAAAGGAAGAACTGTCAAATGAATTCTTTTCTCCGTTTCAATATTTGTCAGCACACAAAAACGAAAATGATGTTTGTTATGGAAAGCCAAAACGAAGCACTGAAAAAAAATCAAAGATTGTTATGTTCTTGAAGTCGAACGAAAAATAGAAAGTTTCCTATTCCATTCGACATACCAAACGGCATGTGGCATGTGGTGTGAACGTAAACCAACATTGCATGCGATATATTTTCGTGCAATCAGCTCGAATCAGATGAAAAAATAAGAAAGTCTAAACATACCTAAACGCTGGATCGCGCTGAACACAGCAACCGCAGAAGTGGAACAATTGATAAGCAGTTTGCGCTCGTTCCATGCCAGTACCTCGAGGATGCTGTAACTATGAGAAAGTTTTGACCAAATTCGATTGCTGCTGTTTAATGGACGGTGAGACATATGTTTAAAATACATTTCGCGCAGCTCCCAGGTCAAAAATTCTATATGTCCAAACGCAAGGGTGATGTCGCCAAGCGGTTTAAATTCATGTTTTGAAGTTCTAGCCTGACTTGGCCAGAGAATGGAACTGATATAATCGAAAAAGCTATCGACCCACCGAATTGCCCAGATTTTCGTCTAATTGAGAAATATTGGGTGAAAATCAAGAGCAAGTTGAAAAGTGACAGAACGACAAAAAATCCGCTGATTAACATAAGATGGTGGAAGAAAATGGCGGATCGAGTTGACAGTATCCCATATTTGGTCTCTTTCGACTGTTTTCCGGACACCGGAAGTCGGTCTCAGTAGACAGGTTACTATGTTGATCGCGCGGTGTACGTTGAATATTTCGAAACTCAGCTTGGAAAAAAGGTTTAATTGATGGGTTAACACTGATACTCACCTAATTTTTTTCTTGCATCTTATAGCATTTTTTCTCAGCTTTCCAATGCTAGTCTCAGATCGAAAATCGGTAGTTGCGCACACGGTCAAAATTGCATTTTTCTGATATAATCCAAGATTATTTGGTGTGATTTTGCTTCCATATAAATTTGTAAACTTCCGTTTGAACAGTCAAATAACTATCACTAGTTGAACGTTCCCGGCGATGCTCGGGATCAAAGGTTTCAAAATTAGGTGAGTTGATTCCTAAAAATATTCCTCCTTTAAAAATATTTCACATCTTATATGTCCATCATCACTTAAATACTTTAATACTCTGAGAACGCACAGAACGGAAGTCGCCATTTCGGATTTAAAAATGACGTAGTTCCTCTTTCGGAAGTATTGGAATGGCTGGCCATATACCCCTTTAGGTTATTTTTCCTGAAACCAGAAGTCGTCATTATAGAAAATATTGTGTGGGGGAGGTGTTGAAACTGGGACCCAAATATACCAAATTCGGGTAATATCCGGATATTCGACAATCGTTTACAGTAAAACATCTTTTTATGTACCTTTTGGAAAAAAGAAATCAAAGTTAGCAAAATTGTGCATGACCATTCAAGCTTAGTTCTCCTCTATAATGAGATAAAAAAAAATGACATGTGAATTTTTATAACAAAAATGTTTATCGGTGTCCAAGGAACACGTCCGAGAAGAAGTTAATGCTTTAGTCCACAAAACTACGTAGAAATTAAAATAAAAAGATTTTGATGCATAAGCCGCCTCCTAATCGATGTTTAAACCAATCAAATGCGGCCTTTCTTCCAGCCAAATTCCCCAGGATCTGGTTCAAGTGAGAGTAAAAAAGTAAATCGAATCCCGTAATGTGTTCATTACGTTTATTCACAAAACTACGAAAACATCAGAAATGTTATTTTTTTTGCTCGACTCGCACTAAATCAAAACATGGATTTTTCTGCAAAAAAATATTTGCAGATGTTGAAGGAACAACGATTAAAAGTTATATTAAGAGTTATTGAAATATGTTAGAAACCAATACAAAGTGTAGACTGTGTATAACGCTGACACAGAACAAAACAAAACGAGCACAAAAAATCTAATCTGTTGATCCCATCTCGAGTGGTGTGATATACAGGAACCAACCTATTTTTATTTATTATATTGCGCTTACTGATCGCCTGAATGGGCATGCTCATGGGCAAAACTAACAAAATTTCACGTGCAAAATGGGCAAAAAACTGCTAATAACTCACGGTTGGTTCACTGATGCCTCCGTACAGTCTGTCGCAATAGTCATTCCAACAATGTTGGCTGTGATCACTACACGTCCTTATTCTTTGCAGCTATTCTTCAGCTGCCACGGCCAGCAAAAAATAGCGGCCTGGGTGTCACCGCACTAGCATCCCACGCGGAGCAGCCTGCCTACCAGGCCGGTTGCGGGATTTGCCGCTCAAAACCCAAAGCCACACTTGCGCTATTCATGCGTTTTCCGGCCAACACCCGCTGCACGTTTTCTCAAATCGTTTGCAAACTCCGCACATAAGCCGCCGTGCATGGGTCCCTTCGTTTTCGCGAGGCCGGCCTGTTATTTTCCGCGATCCACTAGAACCCGTTTCGCTTGAGTTTTCATCCCAACTGGCACTGCGACTCTTCACTCGTTCACTTTGATAGCGTACCCGCACCGCGTTTTTGGTTTTATCGCGATTCGCGACTCGCCACCACCTCGCTGTAATTGTGCATACCGTGACGGTTCAACCAGAAGCGAGCTAAAACGCTGCCCCATTCGCTTCACGGAAGCACCGTTCTCTTTCCCTTTTTTGCTGTCACCGTATTGACGTTTCTTTTTCTTGAATGTCCCTTGAATAGGAAGATTAACATTCCATTCAACAACGCGATAAAATTACTTTACTGGTAAATATCCATTCCACTCGTTCATCATTCCCAAAAGAGTATGCAATCCAATTGGGTTCAAAACATCTGGCTCGTTCCATCTTGAAATTAAGCAGATTGGTTACGATTTTATAATGATAAAACTCTGCTTTCCTTGGAAAAGTATTAGAAATCATGTATCAGCAACAGGTAGGAATATTTTAATATGTTAATCAAGAGAGAAACATAACTACCGATCAAATTAATTATGAAATAGGACAAAAACACAGTGCAACTTATCGTACTAACAAATTCAGTCGGGTTATAAATCGATAGAGTTCATGTTCGTTTGTTTCCTGTCCGCCTAAACCAACAATCTCGTATAACATCGCGAAGACCTTCTGACCTGAGGGAGGGGTGAGACATTTTGATTGATTGATTTGTTACCATTAACAGATAGTCGACGACGAGTGTTTTTTGTCCGCACAAATACTTGTCCCATTCCGGCCGTGTCGCTTTATGCACCGTCGGTGCTTTCCCAATGAAAAGAGGTGACAGGATTACATCGGGATTGGCAAAATCCGTGAACCGTCCACACGCTCCTATTCATAGAAAATGGAAATTTGTTACGTTCGTGAGCGGTTTTACACTTTGGCATTGATACTGTAAATGTTTAATTGCGAACTTCGGGGTAAGATCCGGTTATCTTGGTTTTTATTCCAGCCGAACATATGTTCATCAAACACCGGAACCGCTCGCCAAAAATGATGTAACTTGCAAAACGGTTGTTTTTAATCTACTAGATTTTGAATAAGCGATATAATAAACAAGAGAAAAAAAAATAGCCCGGAACCAATACCAAGTAAAAAATCAATAAAACCGCACAGTATAATCGTCACCAGAGTCACCAAATAATATTTATCCATCATTCAAATCCCTTTGAATAAACTTGGTTTTCCAGGTTTTCCACAGGGAACCGATCTGAAAATGTGAAATGTGATTGTGATTGTGAAATGTGGTTATTAGGATGGGTCAACGTTATATAAAAAAGTAAACTTGGCGGAACAGGGCCAGAACAATTTTTTTTTTCAAGTTTCAATCATCATTTTGGTTTCAGGGCTAAAATGGAACGAAAAATCCTATAATATCGATTAGGTTGACCCACCCTAATGGTTACATTGCAAACGAAATAATGTTTAAAACCTATACGAAAAAAAGATTCATTAGTGGAACAGCCTCCGGAAAGGTGAGCACGATTTGTCGATAAATTTTCGAATTTGCGCATTTTATTGAGCAGCAAGCTGTTTTTCTTGCGACTAATACTAAATTAACACGAATGGGAATCCTAGCTTCATGATTAGAAAGCAAGCAGTCGCAGTTCCGCAGCCTCGCCTGTAGTAATCATTATCTCATCTCTCCAGCTTTGGTCCTGAAACGGCATGATTTGGGTCGAACCCTAAAACTCCCGAAAAAACTGCTGCCGCTAATTAGTCGGGCATCGCATTAATTTCTGTTTGATCAACTTTGGAATAATACTGACTTTGGGAGACGCTACAAAAAACTGAGTGTCGTTGTTTCATACCGCCTGCTTTACTGTGAACCCAAAGAAAGAAAACATACCAATTAGTTATACAGGACAAATGACTTTTCCACAAAATCGCCCCTTTTTAGCGAATCTTCCTTCAGAACATTGCAAAGCTTCACAACTGATTGGTTCTATTCAATCTTCCAGTTTTTCTGTAATCTGAAGGGACGAGTTTGATCAGAGAGAAAGTTCAACCTTCTATGACTTGTGTTTAGAAAGAGTGCTCAATCATCATCAATCAGCCTCAGGCTAAAACCTATAAGCTGTAAATCTACGTTTTAGGAACACCCAAAGTATTATCAATGTATTTGAAACCTAACATCATGCATACAGCTTAGATGTTATTATAATTACGCAGAAAATCACAGTAACGAGAACCAATATGAGCTCGTCTGTTCGCATGCTATCCTGATACGGGTGAAAAAAGTTAATAGCCTAGAAATCAGTTCCATCGATGGCTGAGTAGCACTACTGGAAAAATTAACCACGAAATCGAAAAAAGAAAACTTCTCTCTGCGGTTTGTTTGAATATAACCAGATATTCCGGAAAATGTTTTCCCGCAAACAACAACAATCTACTTTGCCACGAAATGTGGTCAATGTTTGTTCCGACCGATCCATCGTCGCGCTCAGCAACGCGGTACTGACAGATAAAAAAGTACACAACTGATACCAGAATCAAAGGATGCGGGATTCAGATACTGCGTAAAGTTTTGGAATCGAACGAACTTTATCGATCGGTTTCGTTTTTTTATTGTTGTTTACTGCACCTCATGGCATCCATCCAAACATATCGGATGTGACATAATTCCAGCAATGCAAACACAGCTTCCGAATTTCGTCGTACCTACGTCTAGCGTGCGCATAGTATGGGAAGTTGGGCTTAGTTTCCATTACCGATTTTTTTTCAAAATTTATTTCCACGATTAATCTGTGAGACTTTCGGTTAGCCTACTTTGATATTTACTAATTATATTTCTGCTCAGCGGAAAATAAAAGTTACTGTCTCCTTTACTGGCAAAGCAACGCAAAACAGATTGAATAACAAAACTATACATTATATTTTTGACTTTTCAGAAGTATATAGCAAATAATTTCACCAGCTCGCCATATTTGTTTCTTCCACGTCTTTTCTTTTGATGAGCGGTACACCATGAAAATAACAAAGTTCTAATGATTTTTTATTTATGCATAAATTAAAGCTGAAATTTGTATTTGTCCTACCAAGCCACTTCCAGTATCATGCATTTGCTGTCCAAATTCTGAAAATTGATCCAATGGTTCGAAAGTTATAATTTGTTGAATTTATTCTGTATGAAAATATGACGACTTATAGCACCACCTTAACTCAGGAAGAATCACTTTAAGTGCAGAATAAACTGAAAAAAGGATAAAATACACAAAGTTTAAACGAAATCGGAAAGTCCCCGATCAAATGATTATAACAAACGGATAACACAAATATATCTGAACTTGATAAAAATAACAAAGCCTGCAATATTCTTGATATGCCAGAATGATAAAAAGTACAGAATTATATCGAATTCTGTTATCATACACTTGAATGTTTAAAAGTGTATTTTTAAAGCATATTTATAACAAAATTTGTTATTCAATTAACAAAATAGTGTACATTCTAACTAATTCTAATCTTTTTCTGCCAAAAACCTTACAAAATTTGCTATAATTTGTAATAATCAGCAAGTAATTTTGATAGGAATTTTGATATTTTAACTATTAACGAGACCATGTTTAGAACACAAGTTGATACAAAAAGTTCGTAACAAAATATCAAGATTTGTTATAATCCTGATATTTTTGACTGATCGGGTAAATACCCACATCCTTTTTTCCGTGGAACATCATTTTGTTGATGGGGTTCATGGCTGAAGGAGCATAATTATGCAACACGAACAGTCAAATCTAGAAATCGTTGAGCAAAAACAAAACTTATTGTGCCAAATAATTTCTTCTATTAGTAACTTTTTCTACCAAAGATTGAAATTTAAGCCTATCTCAATAACTTTTCCTGAAACTGTATGATCAACTGGTAAATAACGAGTGGGAGAAAGCTTACGCTACATGGCTTCAACTGAAGCCAAAACGCGATGAATAATGACTTCAACTACTCGAGATAAAAGCGTCAGTAATAAAATATTCCCTCTGCTCGTTTTCTGGTACAAACAAAACCAGTTTGACCCTCTTCACTGTCCTTTGGGTGTGGAAAATCCTAGCCCTTTGTTGAGCAGTGAAGCCTAATGAGCGAATTTAGGTAATTATCAAAGCAAGCTAGTCAGGCATTACGCTGACTGATGTTTGGCTTTTTATTGAAAGTGTGTTGGTTAACACTTATCCAGCTTTCGACAAGCGCTAATGGCGCATAGTATGCGCAACCCATTAGTAGGTTATTATATGCATTTTATATAGCATCGACATTGTCAAACTAGTAATTTGACTACCTCCATTATAAGTCAAATCCATGCTTTAACCCACCGGTGGGTTGAGTCCACTTCACGCCGTTATTGCTCGTGTAAAGCTAGAGATGGAGGAAAGGATGCATTTTATAACTTTTTCACCGACAATCATGTGCGATGCGTTGCAATTCCATACCATAATTTCGGTTTTCTTCACGAGCATGTCTGAATATATAATGTACGACCAATAAACGCGCCCCGATGAGACAGTAATAAAAGGTAATATTTTTTGGTGATTTTGTGTTCAAACTCCTCCCTCGTCCACAGTAGGGTTAAATTGGCAGTAAAAAATATTGGACTCAGGGGGTTACACGCAGAATTTATGGTTTAACTTTGGCTTCTTCGTACAATAACATATAATAAATTACCAATGTACCGGACGATACAATGGAAGCCATCGTTGAGTGCACTGTCAGTCGAAATTTCGGGATTCGAAGCGTTACAGAAAAAGTCAAATAAACTCAATGGATTTCTAGAAGCGTATTGAAACTGGTAAAATTGTGTGGTAACCTTTTCTACAAAAGAGTTGACTATTCTACACCACTACATTCTATACAAAGAATCGTGATGCTAGTCGTGCGTCGTAAATTTTATCGCAAGACAAACAAGCCGATCAAAGTGTAAATGTCAACAAAGGCATCCTATCTTGAATAGAAGTTCCTTCTTTTTTCATAAGAAAAGTGTACTATTTAGGTTACCAAGGGTGTATATAATAAACCGTTCATTTTCGCCGCTTGAATGTGCAAACCCCGTTGTATGGTGAATGTGTCAACATAACTGCGAAGAAGGCGACGATTGACAGGATGAAATGTAACGCAGCAAGCTTTGCCATGAGAAGCTGAAAATTGAATCAAACCGATGCGGCTTCTAACACGTCTGTTGGAAGCGGTAAAGGCAACCGCAGGAAAGGCACGGCAGGCACTTGTTGGTTTGATAAACACTTTCAATCTTTTTGTTTGACGAGGAAGAATTGTTTTCAACGTTCTTCGGAGAGCTCGTCGCTGCGTTGATAGAATGTTGTACCTCCAAGAAAAGCGTATCAGATTTCCCCGAGAGCAATTCATGCCGACCTCAGACGACGCTGGCGTGTTTATCCTTCTATTCTTATAGCTTTGATGCTTTGATAGTGGTTTATGTAAGACAATAAAATTATTTTTATTTACTGTCGTTACATCTATCTCAAGCTCAACAAGATTTAAATTGAGATTTAGAAATAGTCTGTGTCGACAAAAGGGTATCTTAAATCTTCAAAAAGTGCAGTCGAAATTGAGTTTCGGCTTGTCAACCTTCGAGACGATTGTACAAAATACTATTGGCAAGTTTTGCTGCGTAACTTTTCAACGAATTTCCATACGAAACAAAAAAGGTTTTGGTGCTACTCGCATCATGCTTCAATTCCCATTTTATGCCCTATCACGGATGCATGTTGACAGGTGTCATGTCAGTCACTGTAGACTTAAGACAACATTGGAAAGAGCTAGAACCTTTTTTTTGCCAGAAGAATTACTTTTCATGGCTGAGCTGACAGTTGAAATACAGTAACAATTATCCTTTGTGAATTAAGATGAAAAATGTTGGAAAAATATGTTGTGAGCAAAATACAATACCGTATCGGTGCCTGCTGCAGCGATGATTTTGTTCAACTCTACTGGCTGATAATTGATCTGAAGATAAAATCCGTAATTTATTTTACCGCATTAGAAAATGTAAAATCATTTTGGATCGATTAATTAACTCGCATGGATTGAAATCACTAAAAATTCTCATCTTCAATCAAAAACCCAAATTAACCCACCTAGCAGTGAGACCCAGCCTTTCTCATTCGAACATATGATATTTTAAAATAGATTAACACGAACACTTGTTTTTTAGAAAATAAAATACATTCTAAAAGCGAAAAAATAGAAAAAAATTAATTCCAAAAATATGGAAAAAAAATCAATTATAAAAAAAAATATAAAACTTAAACATAAATAAAAATATATATAAAATTGAATTCGAAAAAAAAACAAGTTGACGTCTAGGGTTAAAAGTAAACAAATCAATAATATTAGAAGTCGATTTCTTCTGAGCTCAATTTGGAATCATTTTCTTTTTTGGCCTTTTCTGGCCTCTAGAAGGCGATTTCGGCCATTCTGAGCTCAATTTGGGATCATTTTCTTTTTTGGCCTTTTCTGGCCTTTAGAAGGCGATTTTGGCCATTCTGAGCTCAATTTGGGATCATTTTCTTTTTTGGTGTTTTCTGGCCTTTAGAAGGCGATTTTGGCCATTCTGAACTCAATTTGGGATCATTTTCTTTTTCGGTGTTTTCTGGCCTTTAGAAGGCGATTTTGGCCATTCTGAGCTCAATTTGGGATCATTTTCTTTTTTGGCCTTTTCTGGCCTTTAGAAGGCGATTTTGGCCATTCTGAGCTCAATTTGGGATCATTTTCTTTTTTGGCCTTTTCTGGCCTTTAGAAGGCAATTTCGGCCATTCTAAGCTCAATTTGGGCTCATTTTCTTTTTCGGTCTTTTCTGGCCTTTAGAAGGCGATTTTGGCCATTCTAAGCTCAATTTGGGATCATTTTCTTTTTCGGTGTTTTCTGGCCTTTAGAAGGCGATTTTGGCCATTCTGAGCTCAATTTGGGATCATTTTCTTTTTTGGCCTTTTCTGGCCTTTAGAAGGCGATTTCGGCCATTCTAAGCTCAATTTGGGCTCATTTTCTTTTTCGGTCTTTTCTGGCATTTAGAAGGCGATTTTGGCCATTCTAAGCTCAATTTGGGATCATTTTCTTTTCGGTGTTTTCTGGCCTTTAGAAGGCGATTTTGGCCATTCTGAGCTCGATTTGGGATCATTTTCTTTTTCGGTCTTTTCTGGCCTTTAGAAGGCGATTTTGGCCATTCTGAGCTCAATTTGGGATCATTTTCTTTTTTGGCCTTTTCTGGCCTTTAGAAGGCAATTTTGGCCATTCTGAGCTCAATTTGGGCTCATTTTCTTTTTTGGTGTTTTCTGGCCTTTAGAAGGCGATTTTGGCCATTCTGAGCTCAATTTGGGATCATTTTCTTTTTCGGTGTTTTCTGGCCTTTAGAAGGCGATTTTGGCCATTCTGAGCTCAATTTGGGATCATTTTCTTTTTTGGCCTTTTCTGGCCTTTAGAAGGCGATTTCGGCCATTCTAAGCTCAATTTGGGCTAATTTTCTTTTTCGGTCTTTTCTGGCCTTTAGAAGGCGATTTTGGCCATTCTAAGCTCAATTTGGGATCATTTTCTTTTTCGGTGTTTTCTGGCCTTTAGAAGGCGATTTTGGCCATTCTGAGCTCAATTTGGGATCATTTTCTTTTTTGGCCTTTTCTGGCCTTTAGAAGGCGATTTCGGCCATTCTAAGCTCAATTTGGGCTCATTTTCTTTTTCGGTCTTTTCTGGCCTTTAGAAGGCGATTTTGGCCATTCTAAGCTCAATTTGGGATCATTTTCTTTTTCGGTGTTTTCTGGCCTTTAGAAGGCGATTTTGGCCATTCTGAGCTCAATTTGGGATCATTTTCTTTTTCGGTGTTTTCTGGCCTTTAGAAGGCGATTTTGGCCATTCTGAGCTCAATTTGGGATCATTTTCTTTTTCGGTCTTTTCTGGCCTTTAGAAGGCGATTTTGGCCATTCTGAGCTCAATTTGGGATCATTTTCTTTTTTGGCCTTTTCTGGCCTTTAGAAGGCGATTTTGGCCATTCTGAGCTCAATTTGGGATCATTTTCTTTTTTGGCCTTTTCTGGCCTTTAGAAGGCGATTTAGGCCATTCTGAGCTCAATTTGGGATCATTTTCTTTTTCGGCCTTTTCTGGCCTTTAGAAGGCGATTTCGGCCATTCTGAGCTCAATTTGGGATCATTTTCTTTTTCGGTCTTTTCTGGCCTTTAGAAGGCGATTTTGGCCATTCTGAGCTCAATTTGGGATCATTTTCTTTTTTGGCCTTTTCTGGCCTTTAGAAGGCGATTTCGGCCATTCTGAGCTCAATTTGGGATCATTTTCTTTTTCGGTCTTTTCTGGCCTATAGAAGGCGATTTTGGCCATTCTAAGCTCAATTTGGGATCATTTTCTTTTTTGGCCTTTTCTGGCCTTTAGAAGGCGATTTTGGCCATTCTGAGCTCAATTTGGGATCATTTTCTTTTTCGGTCTTTTCTGGCCTTTAGAAGGCGATTTTGGCCATTCTGAGCTCAATTTGGGATCATTTTCTTTTTTGGCCTTTTCTGGCCTTTAGAAGGCGATTTTGGCCATTCTGAGCTCAATTTGGGATCATTTTCTTTTTCGGTGTTTTCTGGCCTTTAGAAGGCGATTTTGGCCATTCTGAGCTCAATTTGGGATCATTTTCTTTTTTGGCCTTTTCTGGCCTTTTGAAGGCGATTTCGGCCATTCTAAGCTCAATTTGGGCTCATTTTCTTTTTCGGTCTTTTCTGGCCTTTAGAAAGCGATTTTGGCCATTCTAAGCTCAATTTGGGATCATTTTCTTTTTCGGTGTTTTCTGGCCTTTAGAAGGCGATTTTGGCCATTCTAAGCTCAATTTGGGATCATTTTCTTTTTTGGCCTTTTCTGGCCTTTAGAAGGCGATTTTGGCCATTCTGAGCTCAATTTGGGATCATTTTCTTTTTTGGCCTTTAGAAGGCGATTTAAGCCATTCTGAGCTCAATTTGGGATCATTTTCTTTTTCGGCCTTTTCTGGCCTTTAGAAGGCGATTTCGGCCATTCTGAGCTCAGTTTGGGATCATTTTCTTTTTCGGTCTTTTCTGGCCTTTAGAAGGCGATTTTGGCCATTCTGAGCTCAATTTGGGATCATTTTCTTTTTTGGCCTTTTCTGGCCTTTAGAAGGCGACTTTGGCCATTCTGAGCTCAATTTGGGATCATTTTCTTTTTCGGTCTTTTCTGGCCTTTAGAAGGCGATTTTGGCCATTCTGAGCTCAATTTGGGATCATTTCCTTTTTTGGCCTTTTCTGGCCTTTAGAAGGCGATTTAAGCCATTTTGAACTCAATTTGGGATCATTTTCTTTTTCGGCCTTTTCTGGCCTTTAGAAGGCGATTTAAGCCATTTTGAACTCAATTTGGGATCATTTTCTTTTTCGGTCTTTTCTGGCCTTTAGAAGGCGATTTCGGCCATTCTGAGCTCAATTTGGGATCATTTTCTTTTCGGTCTTTTCTGGCCTTTAGAAGGCGATTTTGGCCATTCTGAGCTCAATTTGGGATCATTTTCTTTTTCGGTGTTTTCTGGCCTTTAGAAGGCGATTTCGGCCATTCTGAGCTCAATTAGGGATCATTTTCTTTTTCGGCCTTTTCTGGCCTTTAGAAGGCGATTTCGGCCATTCTGAGCTCAATTTGGGATCATTTTCTTTTTCGGTCTTTTCTGGACTTTAGAAGGCGATTTTGGCCATTCTGAGCTCAATTTGGGATCATTTTCTTTTTTGGCCTTTTCTGGCCTTTAGAAGGCGATTTCGGCCATTCTAAGCTCAATTTGGGCTCATTTTCTTTTTCGGCCTTTTCTGGCCTTTAGAAGGCGATTTCGGCCATTCTAAGCTCAATTTGGGCTCATTTTCTTTTTCGGTCTTTTCTGGCCTTTAGAAGGCGATTTTGGCCATTCTAAGCTCAATTTGGGATCATTTTCTTTTTCGGTGTTTTCTGGCCTTTAGAAGGCGATTTTGGCCATTCTGAACTCAATTTGGGATCATTTTCTTTATTGGCCTTTTCTGGCCTTTAGAAGGCGATTTCGGCCATTCTAAGCTCAATTTGGGCTCATTTTCTTTTTCGGCCTTTTCTGGCCTTTAGAAGGCGATTTCGGCCATTCTAAGCTCAATTTGGGATCATTTTCTTTTTCGGTCTTTTCTGGCCTTTAGAAGGCGATTTTGGCCATTCTGAGCTCAATTTGGGATCATTTTCTTTTTTGGCCTTTTCTGGCCTTTAGAAGGCGATTTTGGCCATTCTGAGCTCAATTTGGGCTCATTTTCTTTTTTGGCCTTTTCTGGCCTTTAGAAGGCGATTTTGGCCATTCTGAGCTCAATTTGGGATCATTTTCTTTTTCGGTGTTTTCTGGCCTTTAGAAGGCGATTTTGGCCATTCTGAGCTCAATTTGGGATCATTTTCTTTTTTGGCCTTTTCTGGCCTTTAGAAGGCGATTTTGGCCATTCTGAGCTCAATTTGGGATCATTTTCTATTTTGGCCTTTTCTGGCCTTTAGAAGGCGATTTAAGCCATTCTGAGCTCAATTTGGGATCATTTTCTTTTTCGGCCTTTTCTGGCCTTTAGAAGGCGATTTTGGCCATTCTAAGCTCAATTTGGGATCATTTTCTTATTTGGCCTTTTCTGGCCTTTAGAAGGCGATTTTGGCCATTCTGAGCTCAATTTGGGATCATTTTCTTTTTCGGTGTTTTCTGGCCATTAGAAGGCGATTTTGGCCATTCTGAGCTCAATTTGGGATCATTTTCTTTTTTGGCCTTTTCTGGCCTTTAGAAGGCGATTTTGGCCATTCTGAGCTCAATTTGGGATCATTTTCTTTTTCGGCCTTTTCTGGCCTTTAGAAGGCGATTTTGGCCATTCTGAGCTCAATTTGGGATCATTTTCTTTTTTTGGTGTTTTCTGGCCTTTAGAAGGCGATTTTGGCCATTCTGAGCTCAATTTGGGATCATTTTCTTTTTCGGTGTTTTCTGGCCTTTAGAAGGCGATTTTGGCCATTCTGAGCTCAATTTGGGATCATTTTCTTTTTTGGCCTTTTCTGGCCTTTAGAAGGCGATTTTGGCCATTCTGAGCTCAATTTGGGATCATTTTCTTTTTCGGTGTTTTCTGGCCTTTAGAAGGCGATTTTGGCCATTCTGAGCTCAATTTGGGATCATTTTCTTTTTTGGCCTTTAGAAGGCGATTTTGGCCATTCTGAGCTCAATTTGGGATCATTTTCTTTTTTGGCCTTTTCTGGCCTTTAGAAGGCGATTTTGGCCATTCTGAGCTCAATTTGGGATCATTTTCTTTTTTGGCCTTTTCTGGCCTTTAGAAGGCGATTTTGGCCATTCTGAGCTCAATTTGGGCTCATTTTCTTTTTCGGTGTTTTCTGGCCTTTAGAAGGCGATTTTGGCCATTCTAAGCTCAATTTGGGATCATTTTCTTTTTCGGTGTTTTCTGGCCTTTGGAAGGCGATTTTGGCCATTCTGAGCTCAATTTGGGATCATTTTCTTTTTCGGTCTTTTCTGGCCTTTAGAAGGTGATTTTGGCCATTCTGAGCTCAATTTGGGATCATTTTCTTTTTCGGTGTTTTCTGGCCTTTAGAAGGCCATTTTGGCCATTCTGAGCTCAATTTGGGATCATTTTCTATTTTGGCCTTTTCTGGCCTTTAGAAGGCGATTTTGGCCATTCTGAGCTCAATTTGGGCTCATTTTCTTTTTCGGTCTTTTCTGGCCTTTAGAAGGCGATTTTGGCCATTCTAAGCTCAATTTGGGATCATTTTCTTTTTCGGTGTTTTCTGGCCTTTAGAAGGCGATTTTGGCCATTCTGAGCTCAATTTGGGATCATTTTCTTTTTCGGTCTTTTCTGGCCTTTAGAAGGCGATTTTGGCCATTCTGAGCTCAATTTGGGATCATTTTCTTTTTCGGTCTTTTCTGGCCTTTAGAAGGCGATTTTGGCCATTCTGAGCTCAATTTGGGATCATTTTCTTTTTCGGTCTTTTCTGGCCTTTAGAAGGCGATTTTGGCCATTCTGAGCTCAATTTGGGATCATTTTCTTTTTTGGCCTTTTCTGGCCTTTAGAAGGCGATTTTGGCCATTCTGAGCTCAATTTGGGATCATTTTCTTTTTTGGCCTTTTCTGGCCTTTAGAAGGCGATTTTGGCCATTCTGAGCTCAATTTGGGATCATTTTCTTTTTCGGTGTTTTCTGGCCTTTAGAAGGCGATTTTGGCCATTCTGAGCTCAATTTGGGATCATTTTCTTTTTTGGCCTTTTCTGGCCTTTAGAAGGCGATTTTGGCCATTCTGAGCTCAAGTTGGGATCATTTTCTTTTTTGGCCTTTTCTGGCCTTTAGAAGGCGATTTTGGCCATTCTGAGCTCAATTTGGGCTCATTTTCTTTTTCGGTCTTTTCTGGCCTTTAGAAGGCGATTTTGGCCATTCTAAGCTCAATTTGGGATCATTTTCTTTTTCGGTGTTTTCTGGCCTTTAGAAGGCGATTTTGGCCATTCTGAGCTCAATTTGGGATCATTTTCTTTTTCGGTCTTTTCTGGCCTTTAGAAGGTGATTTTGGCCATTCTGAGCTCAATTTGGGATCATTTTCTTTTTCGGTGTTTTCTGGCCTTTAGAAGGCCATTTTGGCCATTCTGAGCTCAATTTGGGATCATTTCCTATTTTGGCCTTTTCTGGCCTTTAGAAGGCGATTTTGGCCATTCTGAGCTCAATTTGGGATCATTTTCTTTTTCGGTCTTTTCTGGCCTTTAGAAGGCGATTTTGGCCATTCTGAGCTCAATTTGGGATCATTTTCTTTTTCGGTCTTTTCTGGCCTTTAGAAGGCGATTTTGGCCATTCTGAGCTCAATTCGGGATCATTTTCTTTTTTGGCCTTTTCTGGCCTTTAGAAGGCGATTTTGGCCATTCTGAGCTCAATTTGGGATCATTTTCTTTTTTGGCCTTTTCTGGCCTTTAGAAGGCGATTTTGGCCATTCTGAGCTCAATTTGGGATCATTTTCTTTTTCGGTGTTTTCTGGCCTTTAGAAGGCGATTTCGGCCATTCTGAGCTCAATTTGGGATCATTTTCTTTTTTGGCCTTTTCTGGCCTTTAGAAGGCGATTTTGGCCATTCTGAGCTCAATTTGGGATCATTTTCTTTTTTGGCCTTTTCTGGCCTTTAGAAGGCGATTTTGGCCATTCTGAGCTCAATTTGGGATCATTTTCTTTTTTCTGGCCTTTAAAAGGCCTTTTCTGGCCTTTAGAAGGCGATTTTGGCCATTCTGAGCTCAATTTGGGCTCATTTTCTTTTTCGGTCTTTTCTGGCCTTTAGAAGGCGATTTTGGCCATTCTGAGCTCAATTTGGGATCATTTTCTTTTTTGGCCTTTTCTGGCCTTTAGAAGGCGATTTTGGCCATTCTGATCTCAATTTGGGATCATTTTCTTTTTTGGCCTTTTCTGGCCTTTAGAAGGCGATTTTGGCCATTCTGAGCTCAATTTGGGATCATTTTCTTTTTCGGTGTTTTCTGGCCTTTAGAAGGCGATTTTGGCCATTCTGAGCTCAATTTGGGATCATTTTCTTTTTTGGCCTTTTCTGGCCTTTAGAAGGCGATTTTGGCCATTCTGAGCTCAATTTGGGATCATTTTCTTTTTTGGCCTTTTCTGGCCTTTAGAAGGCGATTTTGGCCATTCTGAGCTCAATTTGGGATCATTTTCTTTTTTGGCCTTTTCTGGCCTTTAGAAGGCGATTTTGGCCATTCTGAGCTCAATTTGGGATCATTTTCTTTTTCGGTGTTTTCTGGCCTTTAGAAGGCGATTTTGGCCATTCTGAGCTCAATTTGGGATCATTTTCTTTTTTGGCCTTTTCTGGCCTTTAGAAGGCGATTTTGGCCATTCTGAGCTCAATTTGGGATCATTTTCTTTTTCGGTGTTTTCTGGCCTTTAGAAGGCGATTTTGGCTGTTTTCTGAGCTCAATTTGGGATCATTTTCTTTTTTGGCCTTTTCTGGCCTTTAGAAGGCGATTTTGGCCATTCTGAGCTCAATTTGGGATCATTTTCTTTTTTGGCCTTTTCTGGCCTTTAGAAGGCGATTTTGGCCATTCTGAGCTCAATTTGGGATCATTTTCTTTTTTGGCCTTTTCTGGCCTTTAGAAGGCGATTTTGGCCATTCTGAGCTCAATTTGGGATCATTTTCTTTTTTGGCCTTTTCTGGCCTTTAGAAGGCGATTTTGGCCATTCTGAGCTCAATTTGGGATCATTTTCTTTTTCGGTGTTTTCTGGCCTTTAGAAGGCGATTTTGGCCATTCTGAGCTCAATTCGGGATCATTTTCTTTTTTGGCCTTTTCTGGCCTTTAGAAGGCGATTTTGGCCATTCTGAGCTCAATTTGGGCTCATTTCCTATTTCGGCCTTTTCTGGCCTTTAGAAGGCGATTTCGGCCATTCTGAGCTCAATTTGGGATCATTTTCTTTTTTGGCCTTTTCTGGCCTTTAGAAGGCGATTTTGGCCATTCTGAGCTCAATTTGGGATCATTTTCTTTTTTGGCCTTTTCTGGCCTTTAGAAGGCGATTTTGGCCATTCTGAGCTCAATTTGGGATCATTTTCTTTTTCGGTGTTTTCTGGCCTTTAGAAGGCGATTTTGGCCATTCTGAGCTCAATTTGGGATCATTTTCTTTTTTGGCCTTTTCAGGCCTTTAGAAGGCGATTTTGGCCATTCTGAGCTCAATTTGGGATCATTTTCTTTTTTGGCCTTTTCTGGCCTTTAGAAGGCGATTTTGGCCATTCTGAGCTCAATTTGGGATCATTTTCTTTTTCGGTGTTTTCTGGCCTTTAGAAGGCGATTTTGGCCATTCTAAGCTCAATTTGGGATCATTTTCTTTTTCGGTGTTTTCTGGCCTTTAGAAGGCGATTTTGGCCATTCTGAGCTCAATTTGGGATCATTTTCTTTTTTGGCCTTTTCTGGCCTTTAGAAGGCGATTTTGGCCATTCTGAGCTCAATTTGGGATCATTTTCTTATTTGGCCTTTTCTGGCCTTTAGAAGGCGATTTTGGCCATTCTGAGCTCAATTTGGGATCATTTTCTTTTTCGGTGTTTTCTGGCCATTAGAAGGCGATTTTGGCCATTCTGAGCTCAATTTGGGATCATTTTCTTTTTTGGCCTTTTCTGGCCTTTAGAAGGCGATTTTGGCCATTCTGAGCTCAATTTGGGATCATTTTCTTTTTTGGCCTTTTCTGGCCTTTAGAAGGCGATTTTGGCCATTCTGAGCTCAATTTGGGATCATTTTCTTTTTTTGGTGTTTTCTGGCCTTTAGAAGGCGATTTTGGCCATTCTGAGCTCAATTTGGGATCATTTTCTTTTTCGGTGTTTTCTGGCCTTTAGAAGGCGATTTTGGCCATTCTGAGCTCAATTTGGGATCATTTTCTTTTTTGGCCTTTTCTGGCCTTTAGAAGGCGATTTTGGCCATTCTGAGCTCAATTTGGGATCATTTTCTTTTTCGGTGTTTTCTGGCCTTTAGAAGGCGATTTTGACCATTCTGAGCTCAATTTGGGATCATTTTCTTTTTTGGCCTTTAGAAGGCGATTTTGGCCATTCTGAGCTCAATTTGGGATCATTTTCTTTTTTGGCCTTTTCTGGCCTTTAGAAGGCGATTTTGGCCATTCTGAGCTCAATTTGGGATCATTTTCTTTTTTGGCCTTTTCTGGCCTTTAGAAGGCGATTTTGGCCATTCTGAGCTCAATTTGGGCTCATTTTCTTTTTCGGTCTTTTCTGGCCTTTAGAAGGCGATTTTGGCCATTCTAAGCTCAATTTGGGATCATTTTCTTTTTCGGTGTTTTCTGGCCTTTGGAAGGCGATTTTGGCCATTCTGAGCTCAATTTGGGATCATTTTCTTTTTCGGTCTTTTCTGGCCTTTAGAAGGTGATTTTGGCCATTCTGAGCTCAATTTGGGATCATTTTCTTTTTCGGTGTTTTCTGGCCTTTAGAAGGCCATTTTGGCCATTCTGAGCTCAATTTGGGATCATTTTCTATTTTGGCCTTTTCTGGCCTTTAGAAGGCGATTTTGGCCATTCTGAGCTCAATTTGGGCTCATTTTCTTTTTCGGTCTTTTCTGGCCTTTAGAAGGCGATTTTGGCCATTCTAGGCTCAATTTGGGATCATTTTCTTTTTCGGTGTTTTCTGGCCTTTAGAAGGCGATTTTGGCCATTCTGAGCTCAATTTGGGATCATTTTCTTTTTCGGTGTTTTCTGGCCTTTAGAAGGCGATTTTGGCCATTCTGAGCTCAATTTGGGATCATTTTCTTTTTCGGTCTTTTCTGGCCTTTAGAAGGCGATTTTGGCCATTCTGAGCTCAATTTGGGATCATTTTCTTTTTCGGTCTTTTCTGGCCTTTAGAAGGCGATTTTGGCCATTCTGAGCTCAATTTGGGATCATTTTCTTTTTTGGCCTTTTCTGGCCTTTAGAAGGCGATTTTGGCCATTCTGAGCTCAATTTGGGATCATTTTCTTTTTTGGCCTTTTCTGGCCTTTAGAAGGCGATTTTGGCCATTCTGAGCTCAATTTGGGATCATTTTCTTTTTCGGTGTTTTCTGGCCTTTAGAAGGCGATTTTGGCCATTCTGAGCTCAATTTGGGATCATTTTCTTTTTTGGCCTTTTCTGGCCTTTAGAAGGCGATTTTGGCCATTCTGAGCTCAATTTGGGATCATTTTCTTTTTTGGCCTTTTCTGGCCTTTAGAAGGCGATTTTGGCCATTCTGAGCTCAATTTGGGCTCATTTTCTTTTTCGGTCTTTTCTGGCCTTTAGAAGGCGATTTTGGCCATTCTAAGCTCAATTTGGGATCATTTTCTTTTTCGGTGTTTTCTGGCCTTTAGAAGGCGATTTTGGCCATTCTGAGCTCAATTTGGGATCATTTTCTTTTTCGGTCTTTTCTGGCCTTTAGAAGGTGATTTTGGCCATTCTGAGCTCAATTTGGGATCATTTTCTTTTTCGGTGTTTTCTGGCCTTTAGAAGGCCATTTTGGCCATTCTGAGCTCAATTTGGGATCATTTCCTATTTTGGCCTTTTCTGGCCTTTAGAAGGCGATTTTGGCCATTCTGAGCTCAATTTGGGATCATTTTCTTTTTCGGTCTTTTCTGGCCTTTAGAAGGCGATTTTGGCCATTCTGAGCTCAATTTGGGATCATTTTCTTTTTCGGTCTTTTCTGGCCTTTAGAAGGCGATTTTGGCCATTCTGAGCTCAATTTGGGATCATTTTCTTTTTTGGCCTTTTCTGGCCTTTAGAAGGCGATTTTGGCCATTCTGAGCTCAATTTGGGATCATTTTCTTTTTTGGCCTTTTCTGGCCTTTAGAAGGCGATTTTGGCCATTCTGAGCTCAATTTGGGATCATTTTCTTTTTCGGTGTTTTCTGGCCTTTAGAAGGCGATTTCGGCCATTCTGAGCTCAATTTGGGATCATTTTCTTTTTTGGCCTTTTCTGGCCTTTAGAAGGCGATTTTGGCCATTCTGAGCTCAATTTGGGATCATTTTCTTTTTTGGCCTTTAGAAGGCGATTTTGGCCATTCTGAGCTCAATTTGGGATCATTTTCTTTTTCGGTGTTTTCTGGCCTTTAGAAGGCGATTTTGGCCATTCTGAGCTCAATTTGGGATCATTTTCTTTTTTGGCCTTTTCTGGCCTTTAGAAGGCGATTTTGGCCATTCTGAGCTCAATTTGGGATCATTTTCTTTTTTGGCCTTTTCTGGCCTTTAGAAGGCGATTTTGGCCATTCTGAGCTCAATTTGGGATCATTTTCTTTTTTGGCCTTTTCTGGCCTTTAGAAGGCGATTTTGGCCATTCTGAGCTCAATTTGGGATCATTTTCTTTTTCGGTGTTTTCTGGCTTTTACAAGGCGATTTTGGCCATTCTGAGCTCAATTTGGGATCATTTTCTTTTTTGGCCTTTTCTGGCCTTTAGAAGGCGATTTTGGCCATTCTGAGCTCAATTTGGGATCATTTTCTTTTTTGGCCTTTTCTGGCCTTTAGAAGGCGATTTTGGCCATTCTGAGCTCAATTTGGGATCATTTTCTTTTTCGGTGTTTTCTGGCCTTTAGAAGGCAATTTTGGCCATTCTGAGCTCAATTTGGGATCATTTTCTTTTTTGGCCTTTTCTGGCCTTTAGAAGGCGATTTTGGCCATTCTGAGCTCAATTTGGGCTCATTTCCTATTTCGGCCTTTTCTGGCCTTTAGAATGCGATTTTGGCCATTCTGAGCTCAATTTGGGACCATTTTCTTTTTTGGCCTTTTCTGGCCTTTAGAAGGCGATTTTGGCCATTCTGAGCTCAATTTGGGATCATTTTCTTTTTTTGGTGTTTTCTGGCCTTCAGAAGGCGATTTTGGCCATTCTGAGCTCAATTTGGGATCATTTTCTTTTTCGGTGTTTTCTGGCCTTTAGAAGGCGATTTTGGCCATTCTGAGCTCAATTTGGGATCATTTTCTTTTTCGGTGTTTTCTGGCCTTTAGAAGGCGATTTTGGCCATTCTGAGCTCAATTTGGGATCATTTTCTTTTTTGGCCTTTTCTGGCCTTTAGAAGGCGATTTCGGCCATTCTGAGCTCAATTTGGGCTCATTTTCTTTGTTGGCCTTTTCTGGCCTTTAGAAGGCGATTTTGGCCATTCTGAGCTCAATTTGGGATCATTTTCTTTTTTTGGTGTTTTCTGGCCTTTAGAAGGCGATTTTGGCCATTCTGAGCTCAATTTGGGATCATTTTCTTTTTTGGCCTTTTCTGGCCTTTAGAAGGCGATTTTGGCCATTCTGAGCTCAATTTGGGCTCATTTTCTTTTTTGGCCTTTTCTGGCCTTTAGAAGGCGATTTTGGCCATTCTGAGCTCAATTTGGGATCATTTTCTTTTTCGGTGTTTTCTGGCCTTTAGAAGGCGATTTTGGCCATTCTGAGCTCAATTTGGGATCATTTTCTTTTTTGGCCTTTTCTGGCCTTTAGAAGGCGATTTTGGCCATTCTGAGCTCAATTTGGGATCATTCTCTTTTTCGGCCTTTTCTGGCCTTTAGAAGGCGATTTTGGCCATTCTGAGCTCAATTTGGGCTCATTTTCTTTTTCGGTCTTTTCTGGCCTTTAGAAGGCGATTTTGGCCATTCTGAGCTCAATTTGGGATCATTTTCTTTTTTGGCCTTTTCTGGCCTTTAGAAGGCGATTTTGGCCATTCTGAGCTCAATTTGGGATCATTTTCTTTTTTGGCCTTTTCTGGCCTTTAGAAGGCGATTTTGGCCATTCTGAGCTCAATTTGGGATCATTTTCTTTTTTGGCCTTTTCTGGCCTTTAGAAGGCGATTTTGGCCATTCTGAGCTCAATTTGGGCTCATTTTCTTTTTTGGCCTTTTCTGGCCTTTAGAAGGCGATTTAGGCCATTCTGAGCTCAATTTGGGATCATTTTCTTTTTCAGTGTTTTCTGGCCTTTAGAAGGCGATTTTGGCCATTCTGAGCTCAATTTGGGATCATTTTCTTTTTTGGCCTTTTCTGGCCTTTAGAAGGCGATTTTGGCTATTCTGAGCTCAATTTGGGATCATTTTCTTTTTCGGTGTTTTCTGGCCTTTAGAAGGCGATTTTGGCCATTCTGATCTCAATTTGGGATCATTTTCTTTTTTGGTGTTTTCTGGCCTTTAGAAGGCGATTTTGGCCATTCTGAGCTCAATTTGGGATCATTTTCTTTTTCGGTCTTTTCTGGCCTTTAGAAGGCGATTTTGGCCATTCTGAGCTCAATTTGGGATCATTTTCTTTTTCGGTCTTTTCTGGCCTTTAGAAGGCGATTTTGGCCATTCTGAGCTCAATTTGGGATCATTTTCTTTTTTGGCCTTTTCTGGCCTTTAGAAGGCGATTTTGGCCATTCTGAGCTCAATTTGGGCTCATTTTCTTTTTTGGCCTTTTCTGGCCTTTAGAAGGCGATTTTGGCCATTCTGAGCTCAATTTGGGATCATTTTCTTTTTTTGGTGTTTTCTGGCCTTTAGAAGGCGATTTTGGCCATTCTGAGCTCAATTTGGGATCATTTTCTTTTTCGGTGTTTTCTGGCCTTTAGAAGGCGATTTTGGCCATTCTGAGCTCAATTTGGGATCATTTTCTTTTTTGGCCTTTTCTGGCCTTTAGAAGGCGATTTTGGCCATTCTGAGCTCAATTTGGGCTCATTTTCTTTTTGGCCTTTTCTGGCCTTAGAAGGCGATTTTGGCCATTCTGAGCTCAATTTAGGATCATTTTCTTTTTTTGGTGTTTTCTGGCCTTTAGAAGGCGATTTTGGCCATTCTGAGCTCAATTTGGGATCATTTTCTTTTTCGGTGTTTTCTGGCCTTTAGAAGGCGATTTTGGCCATTCTGAGCTCAATTTGGGATCATTTTCTTTTTTGGCCTTTTCAGGCCTTTAGAAGGCGATTTTGGCCATTCTGAGCTCAATTTGGGATCATTTTCTTTTTTGGCCTTTTCTGGCCTTTAGAAGGCGATTTTGGCCATTCTGAGCTCAATTTGGGATCATTTTCTTTTTCGGTGTTTTCTGGCCTTTAGAAGGCGATTTTGGCCATTCTAAGCTCAATTTGGGATCATTTTCTTTTTCGGTGTTTTCTGGCCTTTAGAAGGCGATTTTGGCCATTCTGAGCTCAATTTGGGATCATTTTCTTTTTTGGCCTTTTCTGGCCTTTAGAAGGCGATTTTGGCCATTCTGAGCTCAATTTGGGATCATTTTCTTATTTGGCCTTTTCTGGCCTTTAGAAGGCGATTTTGGCCATTCTGAGCTCAATTTGGGATCATTTTCTTTTTCGGTGTTTTCTGGCCATTAGAAGGCGATTTTGGCCATTCTGAGCTCAATTTGGGATCATTTTCTTTTTTGGCCTTTTCTGGCCTTTAGAAGGCGATTTTGGCCATTCTGAGCTCAATTTGGGATCATTTTCTTTTTCGGCCTTTTCTGGCCTTTAGAAGGCGATTTTGGCCATTCTGAGCTCAATTTGGGATCATTTTCTTTTTTTGGTGTTTTCTGGCCTTTAGAAGGCGATTTTGGCCATTCTGAGCTCAATTTGGGATCATTTTCTTTTTCGGTGTTTTCTGGCCTTTAGAAGGCGATTTTGGCCATTCTGAGCTCAATTTGGGATCATTTTCTTTTTTGGCCTTTTCTGGCCTTTAGAAGGCGATTTTGGCCATTCTGAGCTCAATTTGGGATCATTTTCTTTTTCGGTGTTTTCTGGCCTTTAGAAGGCGATTTTGGCCATTCTGAGCTCAATTTGGGATCATTTTCTTTTTTGGCCTTTAGAAGGCGATTTTGGCCATTCTGAGCTCAATTTGGGATCATTTTCTTTTTTGGCCTTTTCTGGCCTTTAGAAGGCGATTTTGGCCATTCTGAGCTCAATTTGGGATCATTTTCTTTTTTGGCCTTTTCTGGCCTTTAGAAGGCGATTTTGGCCATTCTGAGCTCAATTTGGGCTCATTTTCTTTTTCGGTCTTTTCTGGCCTTTAGAAGGCGATTTTGGCCATTCTAAGCTCAATTTGGGATCATTTTCTTTTTCGGTGTTTTCTGGCCTTTGGAAGGCGATTTTGGCCATTCTGAGCTCAATTTGGGATCATTTTCTTTTTCGGTCTTTTCTGGCCTTTAGAAGGTGATTTTGGCCATTCTGAGCTCAATTTGGGATCATTTTCTTTTTCGGTGTTTTCTGGCCTTTAGAAGGCCATTTTGGCCATTCTGAGCTCAATTTGGGATCATTTTCTATTTTGGCCTTTTCTGGCCTTAAGAAGGCGATTTTGGCCATTCTGAGCTCAATTTGGGCTCATTTTCTTTTTCGGTCTTTTCTGGCCTTTAGAAGGCGATTTTGGCCATTCTAAGCTCAATTTGGGATCATTTTCTTTTTCGGTGTTTTCTGGCCTTTAGAAGGCGATTTTGGCCATTCTGAGCTCAATTTGGGATCATTTTCTTTTTCGGTCTTTTCTGGCCTTTAGAAGGCGATTTTGGCCATTCTGAGCTCAATTTGGGATCATTTTCTTTTTCGGTCTTTTCTGGCCTTTAGAAGGCGATTTTGGCCATTCTGAGCTCAATTTGGGATCATTTTCTTTTTCGGTCTTTTCTGGCCTTTAGAAGGCGATTTTGGCCATTCTGAGCTCAATTTGGGATCATTTTCTTTTTTGGCCTTTTCTGGCCTTTAGAAGGCGATTTTGGCCATTCTGAGCTCAATTTGGGATCATTTTCTTTTTTGGCCTTTTCTGGCCTTTAGAAGGCGATTTTGGCCATTCTGAGCTCAATTTGGGATCATTTTCTTTTTCGGTGTTTTCTGGCCTTTAGAAGGCGATTTTGGCCATTCTGAGCTCAATTTGGGATCATTTTCTTTTTTGGCCTTTTCTGGCCTTTAGAAGGCGATTTTGGCCATTCTGAGCTCAATTTGGGATCATTTTCTTTTTTGGCCTTTTCTGGCCTTTAGAAGGCGATTTTGGCCATTCTGAGCTCAATTTGGGCTCATTTTCTTTTTCGGTCTTTTCTGGCCTTTAGAAGGCGATTTTGGCCATTCTAAGCTCAATTTGGGATCATTTTCTTTTTCGGTGTTTTCTGGCCTTTAGAAGGCGATTTTGGCCATTCTGAGCTCAATTTGGGATCATTTTCTTTTTCGGTCTTTTCTGGCCTTTAGAAGGTGATTTTGGCCATTCTGAGCTCAATTTGGGATCATTTTCTTTTTCGGTGTTTTCTGGCCTTTAGAAGGCCATTTTGGCCATTCTGAGCTCAATTTGGGATCATTTCCTATTTTGGCCTTTTCTGGCCTTTAGAAGGCGATTTTGGCCATTCTGAGCTCAATTTGGGATCATTTTCTTTTTCGGTCTTTTCTGGCCTTTAGAAGGCGATTTTGGCCATTCTGAGCTCAATTTGGGATCATTTTCTTTTTCGGTCTTTTCTGGCCTTTAGAAGGCGATTTTGGCCATTCTGAGCTCAATTTGGGATCATTTTCTTTTTTGGCCTTTTCTGGCCTTTAGAAGGCGATTTTGGCCATTCTGAGCTCAATTTGGGATCATTTTCTTTTTTGGCCTTTTCTGGCCTTTAGAAGGCGATTTTGGCCATTCTGAGCTCAATTTGGGATCATTTTCTTTTTCGGTGTTTTCTGGCCTTTAGAAGGCGATTTCGGCCATTCTGAGCTCAATTTGGGATCATTTTCTTTTTTGGCCTTTTCTGGCCTTTAGAAGTCGATTTTGGCCATTCTGAGCTCAATTTGGGATCATTTTCTTTTTTGGCCTTTTCTGGCCTTTAGAAGGCGATTTTGGCCATTCTGAGCTCAATTTGGGATCATTTTCTTTTTTCTGGCCTTTAGAAGGCCTTTTCTGGCCTTTAGAAGGCGATTTTGGCCATTCTGAGCTCAATTTGGGCTCATTTTCTTTTTCGGTCTTTTCTGGCCTTTAGAAGGCGATTTTGGCCATTCTGAGCTCAATTTGGGATCATTTTCTTTTTTGGCCTTTTCTGGCCTTTAGAAGGCGATTTTGGCCATTCTGATCTCAATTTGGGATCATTTTCTTTATTGGCCTTTTCTGGCCTTTAGAAGGCGATTTTGGCCATTCTGAGCTCAATTTGGGATCATTTTCTTTTTCGGTGTTTTCTGGCCTTTAGAAGGCGATTTTGGCCATTCTGAGCTCAATTTGGGATCATTTTCTTTTTTGGCCTTTTCTGGCCTTTAGAAGGCGATTTTGGCCATTCTGAGCTCAATTTGGGATCATTTTCTTTTTTGGCCTTTTCTGGCCTTTAGAAGGCGATTTTGGCCATTCTGAGCTCAATTTGGGATCATTTTCTTTTTTGGCCTTTTCTGGCCTTTAGAAGGCGATTTTGGCCATTCTGAGCTCAATTTGGGATCATTTTCTTTTTCGGTGTTTTCTGGCTTTTACAAGGCGATTTTGGCCATTCTGAGCTCAATTTGGGATCATTTTCTTTTTTGGCCTTTTCTGGCCTTTAGAAGGCGATTTTGGCCATTCTGAGCTCAATTTGGGATCATTTTCTTTTTTGGCCTTTTCTGGCCTTTAGAAGGCGATTTTGGCCATTCTGAGCTCAATTTGGGATCATTTTCTTTTTCGGTGTTTTCTGGCCTTTAGAAGGCGATTTTGGCTGTTTTCTGAGCTCAATTTGGGATCATTTTCTTTTTTGGCCTTTTCTGGCCTTTAGAAGGCGATTTTGGCCATTCTGAGCTCAATTTGGGATCATTTTCTTTTTTGGCCTTTTCTGGCCTTTAGAAGGCGATTTTGGCCATTCTGAGCTCAATTTGGGATCATTTTCTTTTTTGGCCTTTTCTGGCCTTTAGAAGGCGATTTTGGCCATTCTGAGCTCAATTTGGGATCATTTTCTTTTTTGGCCTTTTCTGGCCTTCAGAAGGCGATTTTGGCCATTCTGAGCTCAATTTGGGATCATTTTCTTTTTCGGTGTTTTCTGGCCTTTAGAAGGCGATTTTGGCCATTCTGAGCTCAATTCGGGATCATTTTCTTTTTTGGCCTTTTCTGGCCTTTAGAAGGCGATTTTGGCCATTCTGAGCTCAATTTGGGCTCATTTCCTATTTCGGCCTTTTCTGGCCTTTAGAAGGCGATTTCGGCCATTCTGAGCTCAATTTGGGATCATTTTCTTTTTTGGCCTTTTCTGGCCTTTAGAAGGCGATTTTGGCCATTCTGAGCTCAATTTGGGATCATTTTCTTTTTCGGTGTTTTCTGGCCTTTAGAAGGCGATTTTGGCCATTCTGAGCTCAATTTGGGATCATTTTCTTTTTCGGCCATTTCTGGCCTTTAGAAGGCGATTTTGGCCTTTCGGAGCTCAATTTGGGATCATTTCCTATTTCGGCCTTTTCTGGCCTTTAGAAGGCGATTTCGGCCATTCTGAGCTAAATTTGGGATCATTTTCTCTTCTGGCCTTTTCTGGCCTTTAGAAGGCGATTTTGGCCATTCTGAGCTCAATTTGGGATCATTTTCTTCTCTGGCCTTTTCTGGCCTTTAGAAGGCGATTTTGGCCATTCTGAGCTCAATTTGGGCTCATTTTCTTTTTTGGCCTTTTCTGGCCTTTAGAAGGCGATTTTGGCCATTCTGAGCTCAATTTGGGCTCATTTTCTTTTTTGGCCTTTTCTGGCCTTTAGAATGCGATTTTGGCCATTCTGAGCTCAATTTGGGACCATTTTCTTTTTTGGCCTTTTCTGGCCTTTAGAAGGCGATTTTGGCCATTCTGAGCTCAATTTGGGATCATTTTCTTTTTTTGGTGTTTTCTGGCCTTTAGAAGGCGATTTTGGCCATTCTGAGCTCAATTTGGGATCATTTTCTTTTTCGGTGTTTTCTGGCCTTTAGAAGGCGATTTTGGCCATTCTGAGCTCAATTTGGGATCATTTTCTTTTTCGGTGTTTTCTGGCCTTTAGAAGGCGATTTTGGCCATTCTGAGCTCAATTTGGGATCATTTTCTTTTTTGGCCTTTTCTGGCCTTTAGAAGGCGATTTCGGCCATTCTGAGCTCAATTTGGGATCATTTTCTTTTTCGGTCTTTTCTGGCCTTTAGAAGGTGATTTTGGCCATTCTGAGCTCAATTTGGGATCATTTTCTTTTTCGGTGTTTTCTGGCCTTTAGAAGGCCATTTTGGCCATTCTGAGCTCGATTTGGGCTCATTTTCTTTTTCGGTCTTTTCTGGCCTTTAGAAGGCGATTTTGGCCATTCTAAGCTCAATTTGGGATCATTTTCTTTTTCGGTGTTTTCTGGCCTTTAGAAGGCGATTTTGGCCATTCTGAGCTCAATTTGGGATCATTTTCTTTTTCGGTGTTTTCTGGCCTTTAGAAGGCGATTTTGGCCATTCTGAGCTCGATTTGGGCTCATTTTCTTTTTCGGTCTTTTCTGGCCTTTAGAAGGCGATTTTGGCCATTCTAAGCTCAATTTGGGATCATTTTCTTTTTCGGTGTTTTCTGGCCTTTAGAAGGCGATTTTGGCCATTCTGAGCTCAATTTGGGATCATTTTCTTTTTCGGTCTTTTCTGGCCTTTAGAAGGTGATTTTGGCCATTCTGAGCTCAATTTGGGATCATTTTCTTTTTCGGTGTTTTCTGGCCTTTAGAAGGCCATTTTGGCCATTCTGAGCTCAATTTGGGATCATTTCCTATTTTGGCCTTTTCTGGCCTTTAGAAGGCGATTTTGGCCATTCTGAGCTCAATTTGGGATCATTTTCTTTTTCGGTCTTTTCTGGCCTTCAGAAGGCGATTTTGGCCATTCTGAGCTCAATTTGGGATCATTTTCTTTTTCGGTCTTTTCTGGCCTTTAGAAGGCGATTTTGGCCATTCTGAGCTCAATTTGGGATCATTTTCTTTTTTGGCCTTTTCTGGCCTTTAGAAGGCGATTTTGGCCATTCTGAGCTCAATTTGGGATCATTTTCTTTTTTGGCCTTTTCTGGCCTTTAGAAGGCGATTTTGGCCATTCTGAGCTCAATTTGGGATCATTTTCTTTTTCGGTGTTTTCTGGCCTTTAGAAGGCGTGGCCATTCTGAGCTCAATTTGGGATCATTTTATTTTTCGGTCTTTTCTGGCAGAAGGCGATTTTGGCCATTCTGAGCTCAATTTGGGATCATTTTCTATTTTGGCCTTTTCTGGCCTTTAGAAGGCGATTTTGGCCATTCTGAGCTCAATTTGGGATCATTTTCTTTTTTGGCCTTTTCTGGCCTTGAGAAGGCGATTTCGGCCATTCTGAGCTCAACTTGGGATCATTTTCTTTTTTGGCCTTTTCTGGCCTTTAGAAGGCGATTTCGGCCATTCTGAGCTCAATTTAGGATCATTTTCTATTTTGGCCTTTTCTGGCCTTTAGAAGGCGATTTTGGCCATTCTGAGCTTAATTTGGGATCATTTTCTTTTTTGGCCTTTTCTGGCCTTTAGAAGGCGATTTCGGCCATTCTGAGCTCAATTTGGGATCATTTTCTTTTACGGCCTTTTCTGGCCTTTAGAAGGTGATTTCGGCAATTCTGAGGTCAATTTGGGATCATTTTCTTTTTCGGCCATTTCTGGCCTTTAGAAGGCGATTTTGGCCATTCGGAGCTCAATTTGGGATCATTTTCTTTGTTGGCCTTTTCTGGCCTTTAGAAGGCGATTTCGGCCATTCTGAGCTCAATTTGGGATCATTCTCTTTTTCGGCCATTTCTGGCCTTTAGAAGGCGATTTCGGCCATTCTGAGCTCAATTTGGGATCATTTTCTTTTTCGGCCTTTTCTGGCCTTTAGAAGGCGAAAAAAACAAAAAAACAGCAGTGAATAGAGCAAGAGTAATGAGGCTGAAATACTGGGCACACATACAAAGAAGAGAACAAGGACACCCATTAAAATCAGCTGAAAGATTGGAATTTACGGGAAAAAAGAGAGGACGACCCGCGAAAACATGGAATGACACGATTAGGGAAGACAAAAACAAACTAATGGAAATATCAGAAACAGAATGGCACGAACTAGCGAAAAATAAAACAGAATTTAAGAAAAAAGTGGAAGAAATTTACAATACTATAGGAAGTGAAGAAGAATCCAGCTCAGAAATCGAATAATAAACATGATATGAGATTTATACCAAGACGGCCGAATAAAAAAAAAATTAAAATAAAACAGATTAAATATACAGACAAAAATTAATGTGTATATAGATATAAAAAGAAATTGGAATAAATATAATTTTATGCAAGTGTGTATGTATACAATCTTAATACCTTAATCGAAGGACGTAAAACGCCCGTCGTTATTTATTCATCTAATTATTTATTTATTTATTCAAAGATATTTTTACACTTTTCACTTCCATTTCAAAAAAGAAAACATATATATATACACAGGGTAATTTACCAATTCTCGTCAGTCATGTCATGTTTTAAACTGTCATCCTTCTCCAGTAAGCTGCCTAATTTCATCTATCAATTTTCTGGCATACTTTCCTACTTTTATCTTATTGGAAAAATTAAGAAAAGACACAAATAGTTCAACGGAGCTTCTAAATTTAAGTGTGAAAAAGCCACTCTTACAGTTCCTTTTGGTCAACACATTTCCGAAGCGAGGATCTGCCATTGTAAGGTTGGGGATCTTACACGAGGATATATCAATGGGGTCAGTTGGTAGGTTAACCGTAGGCCGTTTGAGTATGAGGAACTCAAGCGCAGCAGTGTACGTTTGGGATCGAGACCGTATGATAGCAGTCAGTGTTTTCTGGGATGTGTTTCGTTATAATCGTATCGTATCTTTAGGGTGATTCATTTAATTAATTTTAGTTATACTGTAGTGTAAGTAAATATGATAAATTTAAGAATTTAGGTTGAGGTTTAGATCAGGGTTTAGTTTAACTAATTCTAGATTTAATATTGAGCTTTAAGTGAATAATAGTTTAGATGCATTTTGAATAATTATGATACAGATTTTAGTTAGACTTTTGGTTGATTTATGATTCAACATGAATTTCAAAACCCTCTTTTGTATATTTTGGTCACTATATGGACTCTATTGGTCACTATTTTAATGCAAAATGTCACTAAAGTCACTATTATTTTGATACTAGCCCTGATATTTCACGAGAAAATCGTAACCAAATATCGCTAGCGGCGAAGATGTGTGCCGGGAAAAATATCTAGATGTGTGAAAGTGGCAGTTTAAATTTTTAAAAAAAACAATAAAAATGTTTGAGTTTTTTAATGGAGTGATTCATTCATGCGAACAGAAAAACTTCAACGTCAAAGGTAAGTTAATACACATTGAGTTTCTGAGTGGAATAAAAGCAGTAGAGCTTGGCAAACTGAATCCTGCCCACAATACATATCACATGATGAAGCCGTCAGTTACCCTATATATATATATATATATATATATATATATATATATATATATATATATATATATATATATATATATATATATATATATATATAAATATATATATATATATATATATATATATATATATATATATATATATATATATATATATATATATATATATATATATATATATATATATATATATATATATATATATATATATATATATATATATATATATATATATATATATATATATATATATATATATATATATATATATATATATATATATATATATATATATATATATATATATATATATATATATATATATATATTAAATACGGGTCAATTCTTTTGATATTGATATGTCAAATGAATTGAAAGTCTGAGAATAATAATAGAATCTATTAGATTCTAATATTATTTTGAGGCGGGGCTTACCGAATGGAAATTGACTTCGGAATGCGCTGCAAGTACTCAGTCATTCTGCAAAGGGTCTTTGGAAGGTCGGTAGAGCTAACACCTTCTAGGTTCCGAAAACAAGACAGACGCAGAAACAAGAATCAACAGCATTGTCTTTTTTCACCCTATCACTGCCAGACAGTGGAATCTAGAAGGTCATACATACATACATACATACATTTCTGGCCTGTAGAAGGCGATTTTGACCATTCTAAGCTCAATTTGGGATCATTTTCTTTTTTGACCTTTTCTGGCCTTTAGAAGGCGATTTCGGCCATTCTGAGCTCAATTTGGGATCATTTTCTTTTTTGGCCTTTTCTGGCCTTTAGAAGGCGATTTTGGCCATTCTGAGCTCAATTTGGGATCATTTTCTTTATTGGCCTTTTCTGGCCTATTTTCTTTATTGGCCTTTTCTGGCCTTTAGAAGGCGATTTTGGCCATTCTGAGCTCAATTTGGGATCATTTTCTTTTTCGGTCTTTTCTGGCCTTTAGAAGGCGATTTCGGCCATTCTGAGCTCAATTTGGGATCATTTTCTTTTTTGGTCTTTTCTGGCCTTTAGAAGGCGATTTTGGCCATTCTGAGCTCAATTTGGGATCATTTTCTTTATTGGCCTTTTCTGGCCTTTAGAAGGCGATTTTGGCCATTCTGAGCTCAATTTGGGATCATTTTCTTTTTCGGTCTTTTCTGGCAGAAGGCGATTTTGGCCATTCTGAGCTCAATTTGAGATCATTTTCTATTTTGGCCTTTTCTGGCCTTTAGAAGGCGATTTTGGCCATTCTGAGCTCAATTTGGGATCATTTTCTTTTTTGGCCTTTTCTGGCCTTTAGAAGGCGATTTCGGCCATTCTAAGCTCAATTTGGGATCATTTTCTTTTTTGGCCTTTTCTGGACTTTAGAAGGCGATTTTGGCCATTCTGAGGTCAATTTGGGATCATTTTCTTTTTCGGCCTTTTCTGGCCTTTAGAAGGCGATTTCGGACATTCTGAGCTCAATTTGGGATCATTTTCTTTTTCGGTCTTTTCTGGCCTTTAGAAGGCGATTTTGGCCATTCTAAGCTCAATTTGGGATCATTTTCTTTTTTGGCCTTTTCTGGCCTTTAGAAGGCGATTTCGGCCATTCTGAGCTCAATTTGGGATCATTTTCTTTTTTGGTCTTTTCTGTCCTTTAGAAGGCGATTTTGGCCATTCTGAGCTCAATTTGGGATCATATTCTTTTTTGGCCTTTTCTGGCCTTTAGAAGGCGATTTTGGCTATTCTGAGCTCAATTTGGGATCATTTTCTTTTTTGGCCTTTTCTGGCCTTTAGAAGGCGATTTCGGCCATTCTAAGCTTTATTTGGGATCATTTTCTTTTTTGGTGTTTTCTGGCCTTTAGAAGGCGATTTCGGCCATTCTGAGCTCAATTTGGGATCATTTTCTTTTTTGGTCTTTTCTGGCCTTTAGAAGGCGATTTTGGCCATTCTGAGCTCAATTTGGGATAATTTTCTTTTTTGGCCTTTTCTGGCCTTTAGAAGGCGATTTTGGCCATTCTGAGCTCAATTTGGGATCATTTTCTTTTTCGGTCTTTTCTGGCCTTAAGAAGGCGATTTCGGCCATTCTAAGCTCAATTTGGGATCATTTTCTTTTTCGGTCTTTTCTGGCCTTTAGAAGGCGATTTTGGCCATTCTGAGCTCAATTTGGGATCATTTTCTTTTTTGGCCTTTTCTGGACTTTAGAAGGCGATTTCGGCCATTCTAAGCTCAATTTGGGATCATTTTCTTTTTCGGTGTTTTCTGGCCTTTAGAAGGCGATTTTGGCCATTCTGAGCTCAATTTGGGCTCATTTTCTTTTTCGGTCTTTTCTGGCCTTTAGAAGGCGATTTTGGCCATTCTAAGCTCAATTTGGGATCATTTTCTTTTTCGGTGTTTTCTGGCCTTTAGAAGGCGATTTTGGCCATTCTGAGCTCAATTTGGGATCATTTTCTTTTTTGGCCTTTTCTGACCTTTAGAAGGCGATTTTGGCCATTCTGAGCTCAATTTGGGATCATTTTCTTTTTTGGCCTTTTCTGGCCTTCAGAAGGCGATTTTGGCCATTCTGAGCTCATTTTGGGATCATTTTCTTTTTTGGTGTTTTCTGGCCTTTAGAAGGCGATTTTGGCCATTCTGAGCTCAATTTGGGATCATTTTCTTTTTTGGCCTTTTCTGGCCTTTAGAAGGCGATTTCGGCCATTCTGAGCTTAATTTGGGATCATTTTCTTTTTTGGCCTTTTCTGGCCTTTAGAAGGCGATTTTGGCCATTCTGAGCTCAATTTGGGATCATTTTCTTTTTCGGTCTTTTCTGGCAGAAGGCGATTTTGGCCATTCTGAGCTCAATTTGGGATCATTTTCTATTTTGGCCTTTTCTGGCCTTTAGAAGGCGATTTTGGCCATTCTGAGCTCAATTTGGGATCATTTTCTTTTTTGGCCTTTTCTGGCCTTGAGAAGGCGATTTCGGCCATTCTGAGCTCAACTTGGGATCATTTTCTTTTTTGGCCTTTTCTGGCCTTTAGGAGGCGATTTCGGCCATTCTGAGCTCAATTTAGGATCATTTTCTTTTTTGGCCATTTCTGGCCTTTAGAAGGCGATTTCGGCCATTCTGAGCTCAATTTGGGATCATTTTCTTTTTTGGCCTTTTCTGGCCTTTAGAAGGCGATTTTGGCCATTCTGAGCTCAATTTGGGATCATTTTCTTTTTTGGCCTTTTCTGGCCTTGAGAGGCGATTTTGGCCATTCTGAGCTCAATTTAGGATCATTTTCTTTTTTGGCCTTTTCTGGCCTTTAGAAGGCGATTTCGGCCATTCTGAGCTAAATCTGAGATCATTTTCTTTTTTGGCCTTTTCTGGTCTTTAGAAAGCGATTTCGGCCACTCTGAGCTCAATTTGGGCTCATTTTCTTTTTCGGTCTTTTCTGGCCTTTAGAAGGCGATTTTGGCCATTCTAAGCTCAATTTGGGATCATTTTCTTTTTCGGTGTTTTCTGGCCTTTAGAAGGCGATTTTGGCCATTCTGAGCTCAATTTGGGATCATTTTCTTTTTCGGTGTTTTCTGGCCTTTAGAAGGCGATTTTGGCCATTCTGAGCTCAATTTGGGATCATTTTCTTTTTTGGCCTTTTCTGGCCTTTAGAAGGCGATTTTGGCCATTCTGAGCTCAATTTGGGATCATTTTCTTTTTTGGCCTTTTCTGGCCTTTAGAAGGCGATTTCGGCCATTCTAAGCTCAATTTGGGCTCATTTTCTTTTTCGGTCTTTTCTGGCCTTTAGAAGGCGATTTTGGCCATTCTAAGCTCAATTTGGGATCATTTTCTTTTTCGGTGTTTTCTGGCCTTTAGAAGGCGATTTTGGCCATTCTGAGCTCAATTTGGGATCATTTTCTTTTTTGGCCTTTTCTGGCCTTTAGAAGGCGATTTTGGCCATTCTGAGCTCAATTTGGGATCATTTTCTTTTTTGGCCTTTTCTGGCCTTCAGAAGGCGATTTTGGCCATTCTGAGCTCATTTTGGGATCATTTTCTTTTTTGGTGTTTTCTGGCCTTTAGAAGGCGATTTTGGCCATTCTGAGCTCAATTTGGGATCATTTTCTTTTTTGGCCTTTTCTGGCCTTTAGAAGGCGATTTCGGCCATTCTGAGCTTAATTTGGGATCATTTTCTTTTTTGGCCTTTAGAAGGCGATTTTGGCCATTCTGAGCTCAATTTGGGATCATTTTCTTTTTTGGTGTTTTCTGGCCTTTAGAAGGCGATTTTGGCCATTCTGAGCTCAATTTGGGATCATTTTCTTTTTCGGTCTTTTCTGGCCTTTAGAAGGCGATTTTGGCCATTCTGAGCTCAATTTGGGATCATTTTCTTTTTCGGTCTTTTCTGGCCTTTAGAAGTCGATTTTGGCCATTCTGAGCTCAATTTGGGATCATTTTCTTTTTTGGCCTTTTCTGGCCTTTAGAAGGCGATTTTGGCCATTCTGAGCTCAATTTGGGCTCATTTTCTTTTTTGGCCTTTTCTGGCCTTTAGAAGGCGATTTTGGCCATTCTGAGCTCAATTTGGGATCATTTTCTTTTTTTGGTGTTTTCTGGCCTTTAGAAGGCGATTTTGGCCATTCTGAGCTCAATTTAGGATCATTTTCTTTTTCGGTGTTTTCTGGCCTTTAGAAGGCGATTTTGGCCATTCTGAGCTCAATTTGGGATCATTTTCTTTTTTGGCCTTTTCTGGCCTTTAGAACGCGATTTTGGCCATTCTGAGCTCAATTTGGGATCATTTTCTTTTTTGGCCTTTTCTGGCCTTTAGAAGGCGATTTTGGCCATTCTGAGCTCAATTTAGGATCATTTTCTTTTTTGGCCTTTTCTGGCCTTTAGAAGGCGATTTCGGCCATTCTGAGCTAAATCTGAGATCATTTTCTTTTTTGGCCTTTTCTGGTCTTTAGAAAGCGATTTCGGCCACTCTGAGCTCAATTTGGGCTCATTTTCTTTTTCGGTCTTTTCTGGCCTTTAGAAGGCGATTTTGGCCATTCTAAGCTCAATTTGGGATCATTTTCTTTTTCGGTGTTTTCTGGCCTTTAGAAGGCGATTTTGGCCATTCTGAGCTCAATTTGGGATCATTTTCTTTTTCGGTGTTTTCTGGCCTTTAGAAGGCGATTTTGGCCATTCTGAGCTCAATTTGGGATCATTTTATTTTTTGGCCTTTTCTGGCCTTTAGAAGGCGATTTTGGCCATTCTGAGCTCAATTTGGGATCATTTTCTTTTTCGGTGTTTTCTGGCCTTTAGAAGGCGATTTCGGCCATTCTAAGCTCAATTTGGGCTCATTTTCTTTTTCGGTCTTTTCTGGCCTTTAGAAGGCGATTTTGGCCATTCTAAGCTCAATTTGGGATCATTTTCTTTTTCGGTGTTTTCTGGCCTTTAGAAGGCGATTTTGGCCATTCTGAGCTCAATTTGGGATCATTTTCTTTTTCGGTGTTTTCTGGCCTTTAGAAGGCGATTTTGGCCATTCTGAGCTCAATTTGGGCTCATTTTTTTTTTTTGGCCTTTTCTGGCCTTTAGAAGGCGATTTTGGCCATTCTGAGCTCAATTTGGGATCATTTTCTTTTTTGGTGTTTTCTGGCCTTTAGAAGGCGATTTTGGCCATTCTGAGCTCAATTTGGGATCATTTTCTTTTTTGGCCTTTTCTGGCCTTTAGAAGGCGATTTCGGCCATTCTGAGCTTAATTTGGGATCATTTTCTTTTTTGGCCTTTTCTGGCCTTTAGAAGGCGATTTTGGCCATTCTGAGCTCAATTTGGGATCATTTTATTTTTCGGTCTTTTCTGGCAGAAGGCGATTTTGGCCATTCTGAGCTCAATTTGGGATCATTTTCTATTTTGGCCTTTTCTGGCCTTTAGAAGGCGATTTTGGCCATTCTGAGCTCAATTTGGGATCATTTTCTTTTTTGGCCTTTTCTGGCCTTGAGAAGGCGATTTCGGTCATTCTGAGCTCAACTTGGGATCATTTTCTTTTTTGGCCTTTTCTGGCCTTTAGAAGGCGATTTCGGCCATTCTGAGCTCAATTTAGGATCATTTTCTATTTTGGCCTTTTCTGGCCTTTAGAAGGCGATTTTGGCCATTCTGAGCTTAATTTGGGATCATTTTCTTTTTTGGCCTTTTCTGGCCTTTAGAAGGCGATTTCGGCCATTCTGAGCTCAATTTGGGATCATTTTCTTTTACGGCCTTTTCTGGCCTTTAGAAGGTGATTTCGGCAATTCTGAGGTCAATTTGGGATCATTTTCTTTTTCGGCCATTTCTGGCCTTTATAAGGCGATTTTGGCCATTCGGAGCTCAATTTGGGATCATTTTCTTTGTTGGCCTTTTCTGGCCTTTAGAAGGCGATTTCGGCCATTCTGAGCTCAATTTGGGATCATTCTCTTTTTCGGCCATTTCTGGCCTTTAGAAGGCGATTTCGGCCATTCTGAGCTCAATTTGGGATCATTTTCTTTTTCGGCCTTTTCTGGCCTTTAGAAGGCGAAAAAAACAAAAAAACAGCAGTGAATAGAGCAAGAGTAATGAGGCTGAAATACTGGGCACACATACAAAGAAGAGAACAAGGACACCCATTAAAATCAGCTGAAAGATTGGAATTTACGGGAAAAAAGAGAGGACGACCCGCGAAAACATGGAATGACACGATTAGGGAAGACAAAAACAAACTAATGGAAATATCAGAAACAGAATGGCACGAACTAGCGAAAAATAAAACAGAATTTAAGAAAAAAGTGGAAGAAATTTACAATACTATAGGAAGTGAAGAAGAATCCAGCTCAGAAATCGAATAATAAACATGATATGAGATTTATACCAAGACGGCCGAATAAAAAAAAAATTAAAATAAAACAGATTAAATATACAGACAAAAATTAATGTGTATATAGATATAAAAAGAAATTGGAATAAATATAATTTTATGCAAGTGTGTATGTATACAATCTTAATACCTTAATCGAAGGACGTAAAACGCCCGTCGTTATTTATTCATCTAATTATTTATTTATTTACTCAAAGATATTTTTACACTTTTCACTTCCATTTCAAAAAAGAAAACATATATATATACACAGGGTAATTTACCAATTCTCGTCAGTCATGTCATGTTTTAAACTGTCATCCTTCTCCAGTAAGCTGCCTAATTTCATCTATCAATTTTCTGGCATACTTTCCTACTTTTATCTTATTGGAAAAATTAAGAAAAGATACAAATAGTTCAACGGAGCTTCTAAATTTAAGTGTGAAAAAGCCACTCTTACAGTTCCTTTTGGTCAACACATTTCCGAAGCGAGGATCTGCCATTGTAAGGTTGGGGATCTTACACGAGGATATATCAATGGGGTCAGTTGGTAGGTTAACCGTAGGCCGTTTGAGTATGAGGAACTCAAGCGCAGCAGTGTACGTTTGGGATCGAGACCGTATGATAGCAGTCAGTTGGAGCTTGATCTGCTTCGTGGCTTCGTGTTTTCTGGGATGTGTTTCGTTATAATCGTATCGTATCTTTAGGGTGATTCATTTAATTAATTTTAGTTATACTGTAGTGTAAGTAAATATGATAAATTTAAGAATTTAGGTTGAGGTTTAGATCAGGGTTTAGTTTAACTAATTCTAGATAATATTAAGCTTTAAGTGAATAATAGTTTAGATGCATTTTGAATAATTATGATACAGATTTTAGTTAGACTTTTGGTTGATTTATGATTCAACATGAATTTCAAAACCCTCTTTTGTATATTTTGGTCACTATATGGACTCTATTGGTCACTATTTTAATGCAAAAGTCACTAAAGTCACTATTATTTTGATACTAGCCCTGATATTTCACGAGAAAATCGTAACCAAATATCGCCAGCGGCGAAGATGTGTTGTGTGAAAGTTTTCTTCGGCCGGGAAAAATATCTAGATGTGTGAAAGTGGCAGTTTAAATTTTGTCAAAAAACAATAAAAATGTTTGAGTTTTTTAATGGAGTGATTCATTCATGCGAACAGAAAAACTTCAACGCAAAGGTAAGTTAATACACATTGAGTTTCTGAGTGGAATAAAAGCAGTAAAGCTTGGCAAACTGAATCCTGCCCACAATACATATCACATGATGAAGCCGTCAGTTACCCTATATATATATATATATATATATATATATATATATATATATATATATATATATATATATATATAAATATATATATATATATATATATATATATATATATATATATATATATATATATATATATATATATATATTTATATATATATATATATATATATATATATATATATAGATATATATATATATATATATATATATATATATATATATATATATATATATATATATATATATATATATATATATTATATATATATATATATATATATATATATATATATATATATATATATATATATATATATATATATATATATATATATATATATATATATATATATATATATATATATATATATATATATTAAAAACGGGTCAATTCTTTTGATATTGATATGTCAAATGAATTGAAAGTCTGAGAATAATAATAAAATCTAATAGATTCTAATATTATTTTGAGGCGGGGCTTACCGAATGGAAATTGACTCCGGAATGCGCTGCAAGTACTCAGTCATTCTGCAAAGGGTTTTTGGAAGGTCGGTAGAGCTAACACCTTCTAGGTTCCGAAAACAAGACAAATGCAGAAACAAGAATCAACAGCATTGTCTTTTTTCACCCTATCACTGCCAGACAGTGGAATCTAGAAGGTCATACATACATACATACATACATTTTCTGGCCTTTAGAAGGCGATTTCGGCCATTCTGAGCTCAATTTGGGATCATTATCTTTTTTGGCCTTTTCTGGCCTTTAGAAAGCAATTTTGGCCATTCTGAGCTCAATTTTGGATCATTTTCTTTTTTGGCCTTTTCTGGCCTTTAGAAGGCGATTTTGGCCATTCTGAGCTCAATTTGAGATCATTTTCTTTTTTGGCCTTTTCTGGCCTTTAGAAGGCGATTTCGGCCATTCTGAGCTCAATTTGGGATCATTTTCTTTATTGGCCTTTTCTGGCCTTTAGGAGGCGATTTCGGCCATTCTGAGCTCAATTTGGGATCATTTTCTTTTTCGGTCTTTTCTGGCCTTTAGAAGGCGACTTCGGCCATTCTGAGCTCAATTTGGGATCATTTTCTTTTTCGGCCTTTTCTGGCCTTTAGAAGACGATTTCGGCCATTCTGAGCTCAATTTGGGATCATTTTCTTTTTCGGTCTTTTCTGGCCTTTAGAAGGCGATTTTGGCCATTCTAAGCTCAATTTGGGATCATTTTCTTTTTCGGTCTTTTCTGGCCTTTAGAAGGCGATTTTGGCCATTCTAAGCTCAATTTGGGATCATTTTCTTTTTTGGCCTTTTCTGGCCTTTAGAAGGCGATTTCGGCCATTCTGAGCTCAATTTGGGATCATTTTCTTTTTCGGCCTTTTCTGGCCTTTAGAAGGCGATTTAGGCCATTCTGAGCTCAATTTGGGATCATTTTCTTTTTCGGCCTTTTCTGGCCTTTAGAAGGCGATTTTGGCCATTCTGAGCTCAATTTGGGATCATTTTCTTTTTCGGTCTTTTCTGGCCTTTAGAAGGCGATTTTGGCCATTCTGAGCTCGATTTTGGATCATTTTTTTTTTGGCCTTTTCTGGCCTTTAGAAGGCGATTTCGGCCATTCTAAGCTCAATTTGGGATCATTTTCTTTTTCGATCTTTTCTGGCCTTTAGAAGGCGATTTTGGCCATTCTGAGATCAATTTGGGATCATTTTCTTTTTCGGTCTTTTCTGGCCCTTAGAAGGCGATTTTGGCCATTCTGAGCTCAATTTGGGATCATTTTCTTTTTTCGGCCTTTTCTGGCCTTTAGAAGGCGATTTTGGTCATTCTAAGCTCAATTTGGGATCATTTTCTTTTTTGGCCTTTTCTGGCCTTTAGAAGGCGATTTTGGCCATTCTGAACTCAATTTGGGATCATTTTCTTTTTCGGCCTTTTCTGGCCTTTAGAAGGCGATCTATTTCGAAATAGGAGAACGAATAAAAAGAACATATCAATATTTGAAAAAATTTAAACAGACGAGAAAATCAAATACTCTATAATACCAATGTCAAAATGGATGAACGAGATGGAACAATCAACAGGAAATCCGATGATAATACCAGCAGATTAAGAAAAACTAACTTCACATCCAACGAAAAATGAAATACTAAATATAATAATGAATTTGGCTAATGGAAAAGCGGCAGGAAAAGATGGACTAAGAAATGAATATTTAAAATACGCTAATGAACAAACAATAGATGAAATGTGGCAAATAATGAAGAGGGTATGGGAAACGAATATAATACCAGAACTTCTGAGAGAAACTTTACAGATACCGATACCGAAAAAGAAAAAGACAAAAAAAAACTTCTGACTTCAGGAGAATAACACTATGTAACCTTGGTTACAAAGTATATGCAACATGGCTAGTAGGAAGACTTAGAGAGTACGCAGGAAACCCTGGATACCACCAAGCAGCATTCGTTAATAATAGGTCTACGGACGATCAGATGTACTATGCTAGAAGATATTTAGAAGCTTATTGGAATAGTGGTCAAACATTAATAGTAGGCTCATTAGACATAAACAAAGCATTCGATAATGTCAAATTAGAATCTATAGAACATATATTACAAGAATTGAATGTACCGCAACATATTATCAATAGAGTTAGACAAGCGATAAATTTTGAGCGTACAAGTATTTTATGGGAAGGCATAGAAAGAAATCAAACAATAAAATCTAGAGGAATAAAACAAGGCTGTCCAATGTCCCCGTATATATTCACTTTGATTATTCAAAAAATATTAAAACAGATTAAGGAAAAGATAGGAACATTAAATATCTTAGAGTTGCATGACAAAGGTCTCCCAATTATCCTAGCCTATGCAGATGATTTGTTACTGATAACTAAAAATGTGGATGAACTTGAAAAAATAATTATATTATTAAAAGCAGAATTAAGTAAAGTAGGATTAGAATTAAATACAGATAAAAGTAAAATATTAATGAGGGAGCCTAATTCAGACAGAAATATTCCTGAAATTATTGAAATAGATAACGATAAATATGAAGTCATACAAACATTAAGATACCTTGGAACATATTTTACGGAGACATTGGATAGACCAAATACAACAAGAATTAGATGTAGACAAGCTCTCAACACCACAAGGGTAGTTTTAGAGTTTATGAAAAAATTTCAACCAAGCTGGTATATAGCAAAATTAATATACAAGACTGTTATATCACCGGCAATAACCTACGGCCTCAAATCAGCGGCATGGGTTAAAAAGAATAGAACATCGGTTGCTAGATACGAATTGCAAATTATTAGGGAATTATTAAAATTAGCTAGGGATAGACCAAAAGGTAGAATAAGGGTTTCAAAATTATTAAATGGTAAAACAGCAGTGAATAGAGTAAGAGTAATGAGGCTGAAATACTGGGCACACATACAAAGAAGAGAACAAGAACACCCATTAAAATCAGCTGAAAGATTGGAATTTACGGGAAAAAAGAGAGGACGACCCGCGAAAACATGGAATGACACGATTAGAGAAGACAAAAACAAACTAATGGAAATATCAGAAACAGAATGGCACGAACTAGCGAAAAATAAAACAGAATTTAAGAAAAAAGTGGAAGAAATTTACAATACTATAGGAAGTGAATAAGAATCCAGCTCAGAAATCGAATAATAAACATGATATGAGATTTATACCAAGACGACCGAATAAAAAAAAAATTAAAATAAAACAGATTAAATATACAGACAAAAATTAATGTGTATATAGATATAAAAAGAAATTGGAATAAATATAATTTTATGCAAGTGTGTATGTATACAATCTTAATACCTTAATCGAAGGACGTAAAACGCCCGTCGTTATTTATTCATCTAATTATTTATTTATTTACTCAAAGATATTTTTACACTTTTCACTTCCATTTCAAAAAAGAAAACATATATATATACACAGGGTAATTTACCAATTCTCGTCAGTCATGTCATGTTTTAAACTGTCATCCTTCTCCAGTAAGCTGCCTAATTTCATCTATCAATTTTCTGGCATACTTTCCTACTTTTATCTTATTGGAAAAATTAAGAAAAGACACAAATAGTTCAACGGAGCTTCTAAATTTAAGTGTGAAAAAGCCACTCTTACAGTTCCTTTTGGTCAACACATTTCCGAAGCGAGGATCTGCCATTGTAAGGTTGGGGATCTTACACGAGGATATATCAATGGGGTCAGTTGGTAGGTTAACCGTAGGCCGTTTGAGTATGAGGAACTCAAGCGCAGCAGTGTACGTTTGGGATCGAGACCGTATGATAGCAGTCAGTGTTTTCTGGGATGTGTTTCGTTATAATCGTATCGTATCTTTAGGGTGATTCATTTAATTAATTTTAGTTATACTGTAGTGTAAGTAAATATGATAAATTTAAGAATTTAGGTTGAGGTTTAGATCAGGGTTTAGTTTAACTAATTCTAGATTTAATATTAAGCTTTAAGTGAATAATAGTTTAGATGCATTTTGAATAATTATGATACAGATTTTAGTTAGACTTTTGGTTGATTTATGATTCAACATGAATTTCAAAACCCTCTTTTGTATATTTTGGTCACTATATGGACTCTATTGGTCACTATTTTAATGCAAAAGTCACTAAAGTCACTATTATTTTGATACTAGCCCTGATATTTCACGAGAAAATCGTAACCAAATATCGCCAGCGGCGAAGATGTGTTGTGTGAAAGTTTTCTTCGGCCGGGAAAAATATCTAGATGTGTGAAAGTGGCAGTTTAAATTTTTAAAAAAAACAATAAAAATGTTTGAGTTTTTTAATGGAGTGATTCATTCATGCGAACAGAAAAACTTCAACGTCAAAGGTAAGTTAATACACATTGAGTTTCTGAGTGGAATAAAAGCAGTAGAGCTTGGCAAACTGAATCCTGCCCACAATACATATCACATGATGAAGCCGTCAGTTACCCTATATATATATATATATATATATATATATATATATATATATATATATATATATATATATATATATATATATATATATATATATATATATATATATATAAATACGGGTCAATTCTTTTGATATTGATATGTCAAATGAATTGAAAGTCTGAGAATAATAATAGAATCTATTAGATTCTAATATTATTTTGAGGCGGGGCTTACCGAATGGAAATTGACTTCGGAATGCGCTGCAAGTACTCAGTCATTCTGCAAAGGGTCTTTGGAAGGTCGGTAGAGCTAACACCTTCTAGGTTCCGAAAACAAGACAGACGCAGAAACAAGAATCAACAGCATTGTCTTTTTTCACCCTATCACTGCCAGACAGTGGAATCTAGAAGGTCATACATACATACATACATACATTTCTGGCCTGTAGAAGGCGATTTTGACCATTCTAAGCTCAATTTGGGATCATTTTCTTTTTTGACCTTTTCTGGCCTTTAGAAGGCGATTTCGGCCATTCTGAGCTCAATTTGGGATCATTTTCTTTTTTGGCCTTTTCTGGCCTTTAGAAGGCGATTTTGGCCATTCTGAGCTCAATTTGGGATCATTTTCTTTATTGGCCTTTTCTGGCCTTTAGAAGGCGATTTTGGCCATTCTGAGCTCAATTTGGGATCATTTTCTTTTTCGGTCTTTTCTGGCCTTTAGAAGGCGATTTCGGCCATTCTGAGCTCAATTTGGGATCATTTTCTTTTTTGGTCTTTTCTGGCCTTTAGAAGGCGATTTTGGCCATTCTGAGCTCAATTTGGGATCATTTTCTTTATTGGCCTTTTCTGGCCTTTAGAAGGCGATTTTGGCCATTCTGAGCTCAATTTGGGATCATTTTCTTTATTGGCCTTTTCTGGCCTTTAGAGGGCGATTTCGGCCATTCTAAGCTCAATTTGGGATCATTTTCTATTTCGGTCTTTTCTGGCCTGTAGAAGGCGATTTTGGCCATTCTAAGCTCAATTTGGGATCATTTTCTTTTTTGGCCTTTTCTTGACTTTAGAAGGCGATTTCGGCCATTCTGAGCTCAATTTGGGATCATTTTCTTTTTCGGTCTTTTCTGGCAGAAGGCGATTTTGGCCATTCTGAGCTCAATTTGAGATCATTTTCTATTTTGGCCTTTTCTGGCCTTTAGAAGGCGATTTTGGCCATTCTGAGCTCAATTTGGGATCATTTTCTTTTTTGGCCTTTTCTGGCCTTTAGAAGGCGATTTCGGCCATTCTAAGCTCAATTTGGGATCATTTTCTTTTTTGGCCTTTTCTGGACTTTAGAAGGCGATTTTGGCCATTCTGAGGTCAATTTGGGATCATTTTCTTTTTCGGCCTTTTCTGGCCTTTAGAAGGCGATTTCGGACATTCTGAGCTCAATTTGGGATCATTTTCTTTTTCGGTGTTTTCTGGCCTTTAGAAGGCGATTTTGGCCATTCTAAGCTCAATTTGGGATCATTTTCTTTTTTGGCCTTTTCTGGCCTTTAGAAGGCGATTTCGGCCATTCTGAGCTCAATTTGGGATCATTTTCTTTTTTGGTCTTTTCTGTCCTTTAGAAGGCGATTTTGGCCATTCTGACCTCAATTTGGGATCATTTTCTTTTTCGGTGTTTTCTGGCCTTTAGAAGGCGATTTTGGCTGTTTTCTGATCTCAATTTGGGATCATTTTCTTTTTTGGCCTTTTCTGGCCTTTAGAAGGCGATTTCGGCCATTCTAAGCTTTATTTGGGATCATTTTCTTTTTTGGTGTTTTCTGGCCTTTAGAAGGCGATTTCGGCCATTCTGAGCTCAATTTGGGATCATTTTCTTTTTTGGTCTTTTCTGGCCTTTAGAAGGCGATTTTGGCCATTCTGAGCTCAATTTGGGATAATTTTCTTTTTTGGCCTTTTCTGGCCTTTAGAAGGCGATTTTGGCCATTCTGAGCTCAATTTGGGATCATTTTCTTTTTTGGTCTTTTCTGGCCTTAAGAAGGCGATTTCGGCCATTCTAAGCTCAATTTGGGATCATTTTCTTTTTCGGTCTTTTCTGGCCTTTAGAAGGCGATTTTGGCCATTCTGAGCTCAATTTGGGATCATTTTCTTTTTCGGTGTTTTCTGGCCTTTAGAAGGCGATTTTGGCCATTCTGAGCTCAATTTGGGATCATTTTCTTTTTCGGTCTTTTCTGGCCTTAAGAAGGCGATTTCGGCCATTCTAAGCTCAATTTGGGCTCATTTTCTTTTTCGGTCTTTTCTGGCCTTTAGCAGGCGATTTTGGCCATTCTAAGCTCAATTTGGGATCATTTTCTTTTTCGGTGTTTTCTGGCCTTTAGAAGGCGATTTTGGCCATTCTGAGCTCAATTTGGGATCATTTTCTTTTTTGGCCTTTTCTGGCCTTTAGAAGGCGATTTTGGCCATTCTGAGCTCAATTTGGGATCATTTTCTTTTTTGGCCTTTTCTGGCCTTCAGAAGGCGATTTTGGCCATTCTGAGCTCAATTTGGGATAATTTTCTTTTTTGGCCTTTTCTGGCCTTTAGAAGGCGATTTTGGCCATTCTGAGCTCAATTTGGGATAATTTTCTTTTTTGGCCTTTTCTGGCCTTCAGAAGGCGATTTTGGCCATTCTGAGCTCATTTTGGGATCATTTTCTTTTTTGGTGTTTTCTGACCTTTAGAAGGCGATTTTGGCCATTCTGAGCTCAATTTGGGATCATTTTCTTTTTTGGCCTTTTCTGGCCTTTAGAAGGCGATTTTGGCCATTCTGAGCTCAATTTGGGATCATTTTCTTTTTCGGTCTTTTCTGGCCTTAAGAAGGCGATTTCGGCCATTCTAAGCTCAATTTGGGCTCATTTTCTTTTTCGGTCTTTTCTGGCCTTTAGAAGGCGATTTTGGCCATTCTGAGCTCAATTTGGGATCATTTTCTTTTTTGGCCTTTTCTGGCCTTTAGAAGGCGATTTTGGCCATTCTGAGCTCAATTTGGGATCATTTTCTTTTTTGGCCTTTTCTGGCCTTCAGAAGGCGATTTTGGCCATTCTGAGCTCATTTTGGGATCATTTTCTTTTTTGGTGTTTTCTGGCCTTTAGAAGGCGATTTTGGCCATTCTGAGCTCAATTTGGGATCATTTTCTTTTTCGGTCTTTTCTGGCCTTAAGAAGGCGATTTCGGCCATTCTAAGCTCAATTTGGGCTCATTTTCTTTTTCGGTCTTTTCTGGCCTTTAGAAGGCGATTTTGGCCATTCTAAGCTCAATTTGGGATCATTTTCTTTTTCGGTGTTTTCTGGCCTTTAGAAGGCGATTTTGGCCATTCTGAGCTCAATTTGGGATCATTTTCTTTTTTGGCCTTTTCTGGCCTTTAGAAGGCGATTTTGGCCATTCTGAGCTCAATTTGGGATCATTTTCTTTTTTGGCCTTTTCTGGCCTTCAGAAGGCGATTTTGGCCATTCTGAGCTCATTTTGGGATCATTTTCTTTTTTGGTGTTTTCTGGCCTTTAGAAGGCGATTTTGGCCATTCTGAGCTCAATTTGGGATCATTTTCTTTTTTGGCCTTTTCTGGCCTTTAGAAGGCGATTTCGGCCATTCTGAGCTTAATTTGGGATCATTTTCTTTTTTGGCCTTTTCTGGCCTTTAGAAGGCGATTTTGGCCATTCTGAGCTCAATTTGGGATCATTTTCTTTTTCGGTCTTTTCTGGCAGAAGGCGATTTTGGCCATTCTGAGCTCAATTTGGGATCATTTTCTATTTTGGCCTTTTCTGGCCTTTAGAAGGCGATTTTGGCCATTCTGAGCTCAATTTGGGATCATTTTCTTTTTTGGCCTTTTCTGGCCTTGAGAAGGCGATTTCGGCCATTCTGAGCTCAACTTGGGATCATTTTCTTTTTTGGCCTTTTCTGGCCTTTAGGAGGCGATTTCGGCCATTCTGAGCTCAATTTAGGATCATTTTCTTTTTTGGCCATTTCTGGCCTTTAGAAGGCGATTTCGGCCATTCTGAGCTCAATTTGGGATCATTTTCTTTTTTGGCCTTTTCTGGCCTTTAGAAGGCGATTTTGGCCATTCTGAGCTCAATTTGGGATCATTTTCTTTTTTGGCCTTTTCTGGCCTTGAGAAGGCGATTTTGGCCATTCTGAGCTCAATTTAGGATCATTTTCTTTTTTGGCCTTTTCTGGCCTTTAGAAGGCGATTTCGGCCATTCTGAGCTAAATCTGAGATCATTTTCTTTTTTGGCCTTTTCTGGTCTTTAGAAAGCGATTTCGGCCACTCTGAGCTCAATTTGGGCTCATTTTCTTTTTCGGTCTTTTCTGGCCTTTAGAAGGCGATTTTGGCCATTCTAAGCTCAATTTGGGATCATTTTCTTTTTCGGTGTTTTCTGGCCTTTAGAAGGCGATTTTGGCCATTCTGAGCTCAATTTGGGATCATTTTCTTTTTCGGTGTTTTCTGGCCTTTAGAAGGCCATTTTGGCCATTCTGAGCTCAATTTGGGATCATTTTCTTTTTTGGCCTTTTCTGGCCTTTAGAAGGCGATTTTGGCCATTCTGAGCTCAATTTGGGATCATTTTCTTTTTTGGCCTTTTCTGGCCTTTAGAAGGCGATTTCGGCCATTCTAAGCTCAATTTGGGCTCATTTTCTTTTTCGGTCTTTTCTGGCCTTTAGAAGGCGATTTTGGCCATTCTAAGCTCAATTTGGGATCATTTTCTTTTTCGGTGTTTTCTGGCCTTTAGAAGGCGATTTTGGCCATTCTGAGCTCAATTTGGGATCATTTTCTTTTTTGGCCTTTTCTGGCCTTTAGAAGGCGATTTTGGCCATTCTGAGCTCAATTTGGGATCATTTTCTTTTTTGGCCTTTTCTGGCCTTCAGAAGGCGATTTTGGCCATTCTGAGCTCATTTTGGGATCATTTTCTTTTTTGGTGTTTTCTGACCTTTAGAAGGCGATTTTGGCCATTCTGAGCTCAATTTGGGATCATTTTCTTTTTTGGCCTTTTCTGGCCTTTAGAAGGCGATTTCGGCCATTCTGAGCTTAATTTGGGATCATTTTCTTTTTTGGCCTTTTCTGGCCTTTAGAAGGCGATTTTGGCCATTCTGAGCTCAATTTGGGATCATTTTCTTTTTCGGTCTTTTCTGGCAGAAGGCGATTTTGGCCATTCTGAGCTCAATTTGGGATCATTTTCTATTTTGGCCTTTTCTGGCCTTTAGAAGGCGATTTTGGCCATTCTGAGCTCAATTTGGGATCATTTTCTTTTTTGACCTTTTCTGGCCTTGAGAAGGCGATTTCGGCCATTCTGAGCTTAATTTGGGATCATTTTCTTTTTTGGCCTTTTCTGGCCTTTAGAAGGCGATTTCGGCCATTCTGAGCTCAATTTGGGATCATTTTCTTTTACGGCCTTTTCTGGCCTTAGAAGGTGATTTCGGCAATTCTGAGGTCAATTTGGGATCATTTTCTTTTTCGGCCATATCTGGCCTTTAGAAGGCGATTTCGGCCATTCTGAGCTCAATTTGGGATCATTTTCTTTTTCGGCCTTTTCTGGCCTTTAGAAGGCGAAAAAAACAAAAAAACAGCAGTGAATAGAGCAAGAGTAATGAGGCTGAAATACTGGGCACACATACAAAGAAGAGAACAAGGACACCCATTAAAATCAGCTGAAAGATTGGAATTTACGGGAAAAAAGAGAGGACGACCCGCGAAAACATGGAATGACACGATTAGGGAAGACAAAAACAAACTAATGGAAATATCAGAAACAGAATGGCACGAACTAGCGAAAAATAAAACAGAATTTAAGAAAAAAGTGGAAGAAATTTACAATACTATAGGAAGTAAAGAAGAATCCAGCTCAGAAATCGAATAATAAACATGATATGAGATTTATACCAAGACGGCCGAATAAAAAAAAAAAATTAAAATAAAACAGATTAAATATACAGACAAAAATTAATGTGTATATAGATATAAAAAGAAATTGGAATAAATATAATTTTATGCAAGTGTGTATGTATACAATCTTAATACCTTAATCGAAGGACGTAAAACGCCCGTCGTTATTTATTCATCTAATTAAATTTCTATTTACTCAAAGATATTTTTACACTTTTCACTTCCATTTCAAAAAAGAAAACATATATATATACACAGGGTAATTTACCAATTCTCGTCAGTCATGTCATGTTTTAAACTGTCATCCTTCTCCAGTAAGCTGCCTAATTTCATCTATCAATTTTCTGGCATACTTTCCTACTTTTATCTTATTGGAAAAATTAAGAAAAGACACAAATAGTTCAACGGAGCTTCTAAATTTAAGTGTGAAAAAGCCACTCTTACAGTTCCTTTTGGTCAACACATTTCCGAAGCGAGGATCTGCCATTGTAAGGTTGGGGATCTTACACGAGGATATATCAATGGGGTCAGTTGGTAGGTTAACCGTAGGCCGTTTGAGTATGAGGAACTCAAGCGCAGCAGTGTACGTTTGGGATCGAGACCGTATGATAGCAGTCAGTGTTTTCTGGGATGTGTTTCGTTATAATCGTATCGTATCTTTAGGGTGATTCATTTAATTAATTTTAGTTATACTGTAGTGTAAGTAAATATGATAAATTTAAGAATTTAGGTTGAGGTTTAGATCAGGGTTTAGTTTAACTAATTCTAGATTTAATATTAAGCTTTAAGTGAATAATAGTTTAGATGCATTTTGAATAATTATGATACAGATTTTAGTTAGACTTTTGGTTGATTTATGATTCAACATGAATTTCAAAACCCTCTTTTGTATATTTTGGTCACTATATGGACTCTATTGGTCACTATTTTAATGCAAAAAGTCACTAAAGTCACTATTATTTTGATACTAGCCCTGATATTTCACGAGAAAATCGTAACCAAATATCGCTAGCGGCGAAGATGTGTGCCGGGAAAAATATCTAGATGTGTGAAAGTGGCAGTTTAAATTTTGTCAAAAAAACAATAAAAATGTTTGAGTTTTTTAATGGAGTGATTCATTCATGCGAACAGAAAAACTTCAACGTCAAAGGTAAGTTAATACACATTGAGTTTCTGAGTGGAATAAAAGCAGTAGAGCTTGGCAAACTGAATCCTGCCCACAATACATATCACATGATGAAGCCGTCAGTTACCCTATATATATATATATATATATATATATATATATATATATATATATATATATATATATATATATATATATATATATATATATATATATATATATATATATATATATATATATATATATATATATATATATATATATATATATATATATATATATATATATATATATATATATTAAATACGGGTCAATTCTTTTGATATTGATATGTCAAATGAATTGAAAGTCTGAGAATAATAATAGAATCTATTAGATTCTAATATTATTTTGAGGCGGGGCTTACCGAATGGAAATTGACTTCGG